>NW_008360314.1:3051895-3094410 GCF_000622305.1 Nannospalax galili
GCGCGGGCCCGGCCGTCGCCTTTGTTGCCCGCGGCCCGCGGCTGTGCGAGGCCGGGGCTCGGCGAGGCCTGGGCGGCGGCTGGGCCTAGGAATCCGGCCGGGTCCGGGCGCCCGGAGCGGGAGCGCGGGGTCTGCGCCGTCCTCACCGGGCCGGGAAGTCGCGTCTGGGGACCACATTCAGAGTCCCTAGCGGGACCCCGGCTGCTCCGCCGGCCGAGGGGCTGCGAAGGGACGCGCAGAAGGGCTGAGGCATTTAAACTGCCGGGATCCCGCACAGGCCTGCCCTCCCCGTGTGCTCCAGGAGTTGGCAACTTCAGGTACACACCATTGTGGCTATGAGCAGCACTGTAGACGTTTCCCAGGGGCAGGTCCTGGCTCAAAACTTGGAAGGAGTGCAGTAAGTAGTGTGTGCACCAACTTCGTGTGTAGTCGGAATGTGAGATTCAGGACTCCCATCCGCAGTTTTTGTCATTGGAGGCCGGGGAGACTGTGGGGTGGAACTGAGGCCTCCGGTAGTGAGCTAGATAATGTCGAATTCTGTTCAACAAATGTTTCTTGAAGGTCTAACTAAGGCAGCACGCTGCCTTAGCTGAGGACCATGCGCATATACCAATTACAGTAATAACGTGAGTTAAGACCCGAGACGCTTCCAAATACGTTTTTAATTTACGGTGTTCCTTGGAATAAAGATAACTTTGTAATCAAACAAAAGTAAACTCCTGCCTACTCAGAGGTGAAGTAGCTCAGCCATAGTAGGCAGCAGTTTACCTTGACATTTATTTTTAACGCACCAACTCCCACGACATGAAAGCCACAGTTTATTTGAATGAACGAATTTCAAATGGAATACCAACTGCGGTGAAGTCAGCACTATTTATAAACACGGCTGGCATTGCCTTCAGGTTTCACATGTAAAATCCAGAAGAGGTAGCAAGATAGTCTGTGGCTTTCTTGTGTTTTGATTTCTCCTAAGTGCTGCGTGCATGGATGTGGGAAGAAGTTTCAGGATCCATCCCTGCTTCAGAAAAGTAGGTCACCTTAATCTTTCAGTTCCATCACCCAAGCTAATCCGTGCTATCTTGGAACATGATGGCTCCTAGATGGTGGACTTCTTACTGGATCTTAGAGTTTATTATCTAGGGTTGACTGGGCCAGATTTCCCCAGGTTATTCACCTTAGCTTTTCTAGAGCTCCATTCAGTAACTTTTTAAATGCTGCTTCTATTCATCTTTATCTTTTAAAGCATCTTTGGAGTTGGTAGCAGGTCCCTTGCCTTACCCCTTTGCCTTCTGATGGTGGAAGATAAGTAGAACTAAAACATGGTTTCTCTTGGGGTGTCTTCTGAGTGTCTTTCCTTGTTAGGGCCACCTGTAGGGAGTGGCAAAGCAGAGGTCTGGTGCCAGCCGCAGCAGAGGTGCGGTGTGGAAAAGCACTGCTGTACCAACTGCATTCCAAGTCCTCTTCCTTCCCACGGTCTTCTCCAGTTCTGCTTTGGAATTTAGAAGTTGTTTTGAAAGGCTCTCTTCTTAGAGAACAAAGCTCAAGAACCTTCTTGACCATCTTGTGTAACTTCTGAGAGAAAAACCTACCGGTTTTCTCCACTGTGGCCAGTTTTCCAGAAACTGTTACTGAGAGAACCTTTTATTTTACTCATAAAGGTAATTGTGTGCTCTTCCTTAGAAGTCATGAGATACCCTGGAAAAGGGCCAAGTGTTAGGTCCATTTCTGAGTTGTCGTGGTCACTGTCATGCTTGAGAATATCAGTCAGGAGAAACAGGATGGTGTGCACACATGGACACAGAGATCAGGAGTGTGTGGCCGGGTGCCCCATAGTATTTATAACTAGTTCAACTGATGGATGTGCATGCCTCCTGCTTGGTTTTCTCTGTTCTGACATCTTTCAGTTCTATAGGTGGCACTTCTATTTGTGGTACCTGAGTACTTTTGTAGAATTATTATTTTTACAAGGGAAGGCTTTAGGACTAAGGATGTAGCTTACTTCACCTGACTTCAGGGCCTTCATAGATGAGCCACACAAACATGAAATTCTCCTTATTTGAGACAGTTGTTTTTAGGGAGCTTTTGGTCTCGTTGATACCTGAATACTTAAGATTTCAGTTTCTACACTGGACACAGAGAACATGTCACGTGTTAGTGTCCAGTAGCCATGTGACCTTGAGGAAGTTTGAGTCTTTATGTGAAGCTACATCCATCTCACAGAGTTATAGTAAGTATCCATTTTGATGAAGTAAATGCAAACTCTTAGTTTGGCTACCAGATTTGCACCTTACCTTGAACCACAGTTGGACCCCAGCCCTTTTATTCCTCAGCATTCCAGACACAGTGATTCTAGTGATCCACAGTGTCCATCATTGACTGCTTGTTTGGTGGGTTCATTCTTTTCCTTACTGCCAGTGTCCCCATCTCAGAGAATCTTCCTAAGTAGCTTATGGCTCCTGGTGTAATCTCAAGTAATGGGCATGGTCAGGTATGTTTCCTTTATAATACTGCCTGCAGTTATTCTGCACTCTTTTTTCTGATCTGTTCTTGTCCAGGTTCCATGAGGGCAGAACACTTGCATCGTCTGGTGGTCTGTCTTTCCCCTTTATGTCCCTAACTCATCCCACAGAACTTGGCCTCTGAGTAGGGACCTGGTATGCAGAAAGTGTGTGCAATATTCATTCCATAAAAGGCAGAGGCTTGCTATGTAGACAATAGTGGAAGCCTTTTGTGTTGTGTGCTATTTATCCCTGCCCAAGCTGATCTGCGCAGCTGAATAAATCATAGCACTAGTAAAATCAAAAACCTTTAAACTGCGTGGCCCAAGCAGCCCCTCACAAAGAGAATTATCTCCCTGTGGAGCCATAATGTGTGTGAATTGACTTGTGCTGCAGAATCACAGATCTTCCTCACTTCTGAAAGTGTGGTTATTTGAACAGTGTGGAAAGTAACCATTCTGGAGCATATTTCCTTGTTATTACTTTACATAGCTTAGTAAAGTCAAACCTCAGTTATATGAAACCTCTTGGCTTCTTCAGTTTTCAGAGAATCAAGCAAGAAGGAAACCTAATTTGGAATTTGACATGCTGGATACCTAGGAGACTGACTGATCACATAGACTTACAGGGATGCAGATCTGTTTGAATTTTAACACTTTGATTTTTGTAGGATAGGTTTTGTTTTGTTTTTTAAAGAGTTTTAGTTGGTTTAACTGTAAAATAAGTTTCTGAGAGATGAGATGAAAATTTAAGTGAGACAGTGCATGTTAATAGTTCAGTGTTTAGAATATAACAATGCTGATAGTAATAATTAGTTTAAAATATGCTATGTGTCATCAAGCAGTATTCAGAGGAACGAGCAATGCTTGTGTTTAAGACTCGGGCTTTCTTGTTAAGCCCAATGTGGGAAAAGGATGTGAGGCACAGTGACAAAGGAAATGGATGTGACAAAGAAGTGACTGGTTGTCTGCACAGGTGGTGGTGTGTAAGCTGCTAGTATGTGTGGTGGGGGTGTTCCAGGCCATGGCATAAGCAGTAGTGGGAGCTTGGCGTGAGACCAAGGAGGACCCCATCCTCTCTGCAGCTCTGTGGTGTGTCCTGTGAAGCTGCCATATTCCTTTATAGCCACCGCACTAAAGTATTTTCTTAAAATGATTGAAAAGGCACCAACCTTGGAGACAGTTGTGATGATTATTCCATTTTCCCAAAGCCAACTCTTAAGCAGTGGAGAAGAGAAGAATGAAATGGTAGAATAGATGTCTCTGAAGACTGAGGTGCCAACAGTGATCAGGGCACCAGTAAGCCCCGAGGGTGTCAGTGCCATCCTGAGATTCCAACAGGTGAGCTTGGTCATTGGTACACAGGCGTTTAATGACAGCACGAGATTGTATTTAACATGTTTGTGTTTGAAATGTCTCCTTTGCAAAGTCCAAGGAACATGTCACTCCTATTAGATAGAAGATTTTTATCAAAAAATTTAATGATTTAGTTGTGATCTTTAGAATTGCATAGACAAGCTTGGTTTGCTAAGTGCTCCAGAGAGCCAACTCTTTGCTGTAGACTTTATTCTGACCACAATGCTAATAACTTGCCAGATGCTTGAAGCAAAAGGGTTAACACACTTAAAGCACTTAAAGTAAGATAAATTCTCATTGGTGAATTTAATACTTTGTATGTATGTTACTTTCCTTATGAAAATTTTGATATTTGTAATAATTATGGTATTATTATAAAAGGAAGTTTTTTAAAAAATTATTTTTATTTTTTGTGTGTGAGTGTATTACCTGCATGTTTGTAAGTTCCCCTGTGTCATGCAAAGCCCACAGAGGTCAGAAGAGGGCAAAAGATTCTCTTGGAACTGGAGTTATAGATGATTTTTAGCTGTCAGGTGGGTGCTGGGAATTGAACCTGGGTCCTCTGTAAGAGCAACCAGTGCTCTTAACTGCTGATCTATCTCTCCAGCCCCTATAAAAAGATGTTTTGCTTTTAATTGAAATAACCTCCTTTCAACAAGTCATTTTGTTCATTGACACTGGTTTAAAGAAAAAATAATAACATATTTAGGCAATAACATTATTACCAAATAGCGCAGACTGGCAGAATAGATAAACAAATAGTATCAGGATTTTACTGGTTTTATACATTTGTGGAATTATTAGAGTTTCAAGTTAGAAGGAGCTCTCTAGACTACAGCCCATCTTCATCCTTTTGTAGATAATTAAACAAATAAAAAAATCAGTTCAGACTATAGTGCTTATGCAGTTAGCTTAGTTGTATGCATGCCACATCCCTAGTGGATTTCAGAATGTGGTCTCATGTACACAGTTCTTGCCCTTGATGCCAGTGGTTTAATTTAACCCCAGGATCTGGGTATTTGTGCTTGTGTCTTCATGGACGATGGCCTCGGTTTGCCTAGTGGAGATATAAAAGCCGCAGGGACAGAACTGAAGATTGGAGGAGACTGCCATCCATCTGGGAGTCCTTTCCCCTGCCCAAGAGGAATTCCTTGTTTTCTTTTTTGATGATGTGAATTTATACTTGAAACTTTCTGAATAGTGAGGAGGAGGAGCCATTCCTTACCCCCTTTAACTATTTATCTTACTGAAGGTTAAAGGTCAGCTTCTCACTTTTCCAGTCTGTAGAGGACTGGGCTCCTTGTGGCCTCCCTTGGATCACTCTGTACTCCTGTAGTTGCTTGTCCTATGGTCCCTGGCAGGTGGAGAGGACTGACAAGTTACATGCTGTCTATTCATTGTCCAGAACCCATCATATGACCTGCAGGGAAGCCAGGGAATGTGGAAGGTTCAAGGAGAGTCACTAAGTTGTCAGGTTGATGACTTTGAAGGTAGAGTTCTTTTGGAGTTCTCAAAACAGTTCTCTTTAAGCATTGCTCTGTTGTCACGCAGCCTTCCTTGTTGCTATCTGGCCAGCTACCACCTGTTTCTAGCAGTTGTGTCTCTCTAGAAGTTTTTTGGGGACTTTTAAATTATCTCTTACATACTAAAATTTCACAGTGGTGTGCCTGATTATTGTTCTTTTATTCTTGGGATGTTCAATTGCATTGATCCTTCTCATCTGTAAACTTGTGTTCTTCGGGTCTAGAAAGAACTTTAAATTTCCATTTATAATTTCTTCTTTGTTTTTGACTTTTACCTATCTGAAGCTCTTGTTGGCTGTACGAAGTCCTGGATTGATTGGTTGGATGGTTATTTTAGCTATTTTTCTTTTTTTCATGTCAATCTTTGGGAGTGGGGGACTCTTTGGTTTTTCTTTTATGGAATTTATATTTTTCAAAATGAGTGTTATTTTCTTGTCTTTCTGTCTTTTCCCTTCTGCACTCTTTTTAAAGAGTAATCTGACTTGTTCAGGTTCGTAGTCCCTTGTCTTGGCCCTGTTTTTTGTGGTCTTACTTCTAGTAGACTTGAATTTTGCTTATTTTTGTAGAGCTGGAACTGGAATCTGGGGCCTGACACATGCTTGGAGGTGTCCTACCATTAAGCTGGGCACCCCAGTTCAGGCTTCGATTAGTTACCTCCAGGACCAGTTAATGCTATTCTCATCAACCATAGTTTACTTTTGCTTTCTGGTTCTTGTTTGGGGATAGGGGGAATGGTAAGAATAACAAGTGTGTTACTTTATTGTTGTTTAATTACAATTTATTCATGCTATGTAGCCCAGGTTGGAAATGCACTGTGTTGCCCAGGCTAGCCTATTCTCCTCTCTCTTCTCCTGTTTCAACCTCCAAGTGATAGGATCATAGGCCTGTATCACCACACCCTGCTCAAGAACTGTATTTTAATCTGGGACTCACACAAAGCTACTTGGCTTGCCTTCCATCTCCCCTCCCTCTTCCTTCCCTTCCTTTTTATTTTTTCTTTCTTATGCCAGAAGTCAAACTTAGGGCCTTATCCATGCTAAGCAAGCAAACATTCTACCAAATTCTGTGTCCCTAGCCCCCAACCCTGCTTTCTGCAATGGGCAACACAAATAGTTTTATGTTGGATCATTTTATTTATTTGTTTATTTATTTACTTACTTTGGGGAGGGAGGGTGTGCCACAGTGCACCTGTGGATGTTGGGGCAACTTATGGGAATGAGTTCTCTCCACTATGTGGGTTCTGGGGATCAAACTTGGGTCACTAGGATTGGTGAAAAATACCCTTATCTGCTGAGCCATCTCACCAGCCCAAGTTTGGTCATTTGAAAAAGTAGATCTCATCTTTGGAGGCTATCAGTAACAGTCAGATTATCATTTTACAAAGCAATCTTTTTGTAAGATTATTACATTATTTGCTTAATAGGGCTGTATTGTTAATTTAAATGATGAGTGCGCTCCAAGACCCCATGTAGCTGTTGATAATGAATGAGGTTTACATTAGTTCATTATACATTTAATAATCTTATGTGATTATCTTTTATATCCCAAGTTTATTATTCTAAAACCTCATTCTTAATTTCGGTAAATTACGGAAAATGAGATTATTTTTAACTAAAAGCTTGTAAGTTTAGGGCAAAGAGAAAAGGCTTATATGCAGAAACATTTGAATTGTTAATGCAGAAACATTTTGAATTAGAGCTTCTGTGGTAAGATCTATAGGTTCTGAGGACAATCAAAGCAATTTTGTTACTTTTCAGTTATTTTTATGTGTATGTTGCTTTTCAGAAATTAAACTTTTTCACTTTAATAGTTCAGGACATTTTAGAGATTTTTATATGTAAACAAATTACATTAAATGTGGAAAAAAGTGAAAATTATTGGAGAAATTTCATAGTAGCACTATTTTGCTGTCCTACCTCTGCCCCAGAATGAAAACAAACCTGGAAGAATGCAGATCTTTGGATCTTCCTAGTTCGGTTTGCCCAAAATTCTTAAAGGATTTTCCTGGGTTGGTGGTTTAACCAGCAAGGTTACACTTATTTCAGTAGGCAGAGTGTGAGCTCTTCAGAGAATTTGGAATATTTTAGTTAAAAAATTCTGTTGACGTTTATTAAAATGTTAATTGATTTTTAATTTGCAGTTGTCAGTTATAACAGTATATAAGTGAATCATTAAAAACAATTGCATTTAAAATAGAGGCCAGGTTATTACGCATTGTATCACAAAGTATTATAGTAGATCTTTTCAAACCTTCTGCTGTAATTATGCTGCAATCAATAAGGTGGGGATCATTAAGCATCTTAATACTAGGTTAGGGGTAGTATATTTTCAGCCTGCAAATGATTTCCTTATCAGTACTTCCCTGGTGGCTACTGGTTTATGATTGAGAAAACAGTGTGTTGAAATTTTAATGGTTGTTTTATAGAAGACCTAGCCCAGGTATATGGTGAAGAAATAGGTGTTTTCATTACTATGTGTTTTAATACCAGTCACCAGTTCTCCAGAATGAAAACTGCATGTGACCCATTGTGACACTACCCAGAGTTAGCACAGACCCCAGAGGTTAGGGGTTCAGTCCACAGACTGCCCCCATTGAAATGCCAGCTAGAAGTCCTGACCAGCTCCAATGTCTGTCTGACTGGTCGGTCATACATAAGTCAGGGAATCCTATGACAACCTCTTCTGATTAGCTTATTTGTAGAACTCAGTAGAACACTACTTAATTTACTGACTTATTTTGAAGATCATAATTTGGGAACAGCCAAGTAGAAAGGCTGCATGGAGTGTTGGGGTGATTCATACTAGGGTGCCCTGCCCTTCTAGTACTCCCTGTGTCCAGAAGCTGGGGATCTAGTTAAATCTAGTTTATAGTCCTCCTCCCCACTCTGATGTGGGGGTTGGGCCAAAACTTTCCATACTATATTCATGCATTCTCCCTAGTGACTAGCCTTATGTTGAAGATTAGATCCTCACTCTAGATCACTTCATTAGTATAACTTGGGTGTGATTGAAAGATGACTGTCTTGAGTAAGAAGATACTTTGATCACTCTTGAAATTCTAAGGCTTTAGCATAACCATATCAGGAACTGGAGACAAAGACCAAGTATTTCCTATTATTATACCATTCATGCTTTGAATTAGTGTCTACACTGCATAAAAATGGATATATTAGAGGCCGGGCATGGTGAGGCATGTCTTTAATCCCAGCACTCGGGAGGCAGAGGCAGGCGGATCTCTGAGAGTTTGTGGCCAGTGTGGTCTCCATAGCGAATCCAGGCCAGCTAGGGCTACAGGGAGACCCTGTCTCAAAAAAAAAAAAAAAAAAAAAAAAAAAAGTATATATTAGAGTCTAATAGTGTGTATATACATAAAGATAGTGGTGAGTTGGTACTACGTTATTTTTATTTTTGAGACAGAGTCTGGCTATGTAGCTCTGGCTGGCCTGGAACTTGCTATATAGACCTGGTGGCTGGTCTCAGAGTTACAGAGACCCACCTGCTTCTGTCTCCCAAGCACTGGGATTAAAGACATACACCATCATGCTCAGTGGTGTACTGCTTTTTAATTGCCACATGTTAAGTATCTAAAATAATTCAGGAGAAATTAAAATTCTTCAATAATTAAAAAAATTATTTGTACAAGTGTTTTGACTGGCACTGTGTTTGTTGGTATGTGTGTAGTGCCCACGAGGGCCAGAAGAGGGTAACAGAGCCAGAGCTGCTATGTGGGTGCTAGGAGTCGAACCTGGGTCCCCTGGAAAAATAGCAAGTGCTCCTAACACTTGAGCCACCTCTCTAGCCCCACTTTTCAATAATTTTTAAAAGCTAGCTGCAAAACTTTTTTTTTGTATGTATGTTAAATATATGAATATTTGCTTCCTGCTCAATTTAGCAGACATGTAGAAAACATAGTTATAATGAAAGATTCTTAGAAATGTCTGTGTAAAAGTTACTGTGCAGGTTAAACATCCGAGTCTCCATGTATGTTTTAGAGATTAAGCCTCTATGGGGAAAATGGGCCTCAGTAAAGAGGTTCACTCAGAGGCACCTGAAAACTTTGGCTAGTGTTTCCCCATATTTTAGTGTTGGTAGCCTGCAAATAAACCTGATTGAAAATTTATTAAGACTTTTTCTATAATTATAAATTATCTTAATTTATTGTATTTGAAATTATATGGTAATTTTACATTCATTTTTAAACTTGGTTATAGTGAGTAAATCCACCTTTGTAGCCCTAAAAGTACTCCATATTGCTTTATTTTTTTTACCTATTTTTATTTTTTATGTGTTTTGACTGTATGCATATAAGTGCACCTGTGCGTGCAGTGCACACAGAGGCCCAAAGAGGGCATTAGATCTTCTGGAACTGAAGTTAAGGACAGTTGCTAGCCACCATGAAGGTGCTGGGAATCAAACCCTGGCCCTCTTCAAGGGCCAGTGCTCTTAACCTCTGCACCATCTCTCCTTCCATTTTGCTTTTTAAAGTAGAGCTTATTGTGGTATGATTTACAGGCCTTGAAAGAAGTCAAGGAAATTTTACTGTGTTTCTTATGCTTCAGTTATTTTTGTTTGCATGTACTTGTCAGAAACTGTGAAGGGTCAGATACTTGACCCTAACTAAATGCAAACTAAGGAGCTGTCAGAAGACTTGAGACCCCCAAATGAAAGGTGAAGGGCTTTGTTACTTAGAATAGAAGCAATTGCCAGTGCCAGCCTATCGCTGGGCACTAGTGCCAGTTGGATAAAAAGACTACAGAGCCAAAAGAAAAAGCAGGGACACTAATGCTACTGCAGTAATGCGAGAGGACTGACTGGAGCTGGCATCTATTGGCAAAAGTACCTGGATTCTGCCTATGTGTTGAAGGTAGCTGAGATTAGAATTTCATGACATGCGATATGAGGTACTGGGAAAGGAAAGGAGTGTTGGATGATTCTGAATGCTTTGATCTGAGCTTCTGGAAGGAGGAGGTAGCTGTAAGTAGAAGTGTGGGAGCCTGGGGGTAGAGCAGGTTTGGAGGTAGATGGAGAGCATGCAGGGTTTAGTGTTAAACCTGTTAAGTCTCATCCATCTATAACATCCAAGTGCAGTGTCAAGAAAGGAGTTGAATATAATTAGCCTGTAAATGATGAGATAGGATTTGGGCATGGATAATGCATAGGTACTATTAAGCACCAGGAGAATGAACATGAAATCATGAGGGGGTGTCATAGAGGGAGAGGAGGTGACCAAGCCTCTGTGCTGGGGTGCTCCATTGTGAGGAGGCTGGAGGGAAAACAGCAAAGGGTTCTCAAAGTGAGGTTGCCCTTACAGCAAAGAGGTAAAGTTATTCAAGGGAAAGGTGGTGTCAGTGCACCTTAGGTAAGCACTGAGAAGCAGCCCTGGGGCTGCTGTGTGCTGGGGATGGAGAAAGCTCTGGTGTGACTGTGAGAGAAGATGGCAGGAGGGATTGTTGCTGCTCAGTTGACAAAGATGTCCACGGAAATTAGAGAGATGGAGCCAAGCTGTGGAGAGAGTGGGGCCAGGGCAAGTTTGTTTTTGTGCTTATATGACAAATAACATTTTAGGAATGACCCAACACAGGGGAAGTTGTTAGGAGATGAGGTTTGTAAGAGTGGGGTTGGGGTGCCTAAAGAAAAAAGCCAAGTGGAAGTAGATGTGGAAACATTGTCTAAGTGGTGACATGGTGATAGAGTCCAAGACCCCTCCCTTTTCCCCCACTTTTGGGGCTAGGGCTTGAACCTAGGCCCTCACACCCTCTAGGGAAGCACTCCAGAGCTGAGCTTTGCCCCTTGCCCCCAAATTCCCTCTTGATGTCTGAAATTTGGAAACTGGGCCATCAGCTGAGGTTAAAGTGAAGGGAATATTTATTTAGGGGTGAAGAAAGATGAGACTGGAGTGGTCAGTGAAAGAGAATGGATCAGAAAAATAACGCTTGATTTTTACACAGTATTAAGGATTGACTTAAGGTCAATGGTCAAAAGAATGAAGTGAGACCAATCCAAGTGACTGTTTCTCCAGTGTTTCTCAGTGGCATGGGTGTAGGTGTGGTCCAGGCAGAGCTGATTCAACCAGTACTGTGGTGTAAGAGTAGAGGAGGGAGCTGAAGGCAGTGCATGCTCAGGAGTGATTACAGTGGTTAGCTCTGGCCTGTAACTGAATAGGGAGGGACGCGTACCATTGAAAGTGGATCTGTCGTCATTAAACTGGGAATATGTAAGGCCAGTAAACCATGACTCACTGTGTGTGTGTGTGTATGAAATCTTTACATATATGTGAATACAAAAATGTATGTCAGGTTGCAAAATGTTCTTTTTCATGAAGTGAAAAGGAGGAAGAATTGATCTAGGCTCTACTGGGGCAAAGATCGTCACCTGTATTGCATTATTCTTTGTTTAGCAGTGTGGAGTCACTGGCAGAAGGAGCCTTATGTTTTAACTTGGTCCATTTACTTAGTCCCTTTTTAATAAAATTAATTTTCAGAGAAATACAAACTCTCCAATTTTATTCCTGTGAAAATACTACATTCATATGAAGTAACCTGCTCACAGAGTCCTGCCATTCCAGCACTTCTTTCTGCTCTACTTTTCCTCTCTATTCTTTCTACATAATTGAGACCACATTTTACGTATAATTTTATTTCCTGTGTTTTTGCGCTTAACAAATGAACAATATGAACTTTCCACCATGTTATTTATAACTATATAAATACCAGTTTCAGTGGTTCGCAAAGTTCTATTGTGTAGATGTGCCAGCATTTGGTTCCCTGCTCTCATACAGTTGGAAATTAGGATGTCTTTAATTTTTTAAAAATATATTTTATTATTTTTATTTTATGTGTATGAGTGTATTGCCTGCATGTAGATAAGTGCACCTGTGTTGTGCAATACCTGCAGAGGACAGAAGAGGCTGTCGGATCCCCTGGAACTGGACTTACAGACAGTTGTTAGCTGCCATGTGAGTGCTTGGATTCGAACCCGGGTCTTCTGCAAGAACAGTGTTCCTAACCACTGAGCATCTCTCCAGCCCCAATGATGTTTTTAATTTTTATCATAATTCAGGTACCATTGTTATTTCTTAAGATGCATAAAAATAGCATTATAATTTTAAAAATACCATTTTTATTTTTATGTGTATGAATGTATCGCCTGGATGTCTGTAAAGCGCACCCACGTCGTGTCATGCAGTGGCCCTGGATCAGAAGAGGGCATTGGATTCCCCTGCAACTGGAGTTATGGACAGTTATTAGCCATCATGTGGGTACTGGGAATTGAACCCAGGTCCTCTGCAAGAGCAACCAGTGCTCTTAACCACTGAGTGAGCTCTCCAGCCCTCTAGCATTGTGATTTTTAAGACATGAATATTGCCGAATTAATCTGTAAAACCATGTTAAGATACTTTTAAACACTGAAGAACATCATTAGAAAATTTTTGACTGATTAAACTTTTGAAAAATGTTGTTGCTATTTTAATTTGATTCTTAGGAGAGTCAATACTTTCTGTGAATGTGGAAAAATTAATCCCTTCCTCACATATAAATCAATACTAGATTAGTAAAAGTAAAGGATTTAAATATGAATGGCAAAACTTGAATACTGTTTGTAGGAAGTATAGGAGAAAAGATTTCAGTTTCAGAGGGATTGGTAATCTGTGTGACTTGACATGAAGAGATTTCTAGGGGTCAGGAATGTGCCACTTGTGTGGCTTGAATGAAAAATGTCCCCCATAGACTTAAGTATTTTTGACACTTGGTATATGGTCCCCAGTTGGTGGCGAACTTTGAGAGTTATATGTCCATAGCCTTGCCCCCCTTTCAGCTTGCTCTCCTTGCTTCTTGGAAGTGTCTGAAGATGCGAGCTTTCCACTTTTTGCTCTGGCTGCCGCCTGCCATGCCTCCCTGCCAAGAAGTACTCTTATCTCTCTGGAACTTTTAAACCCAAACAAACTCTTCCTTCTGTAAATTGCTTTGGTCATCATGTTTCATCACAGCAACATCAAAGTTACTAAAATATCACCGTATCATAAGTGCTTTTTGTAATGAAAGTTATTTAGATGATGATCATCAAGTGGTCCCTCTTCATTAGTATTTTAATTGATTATTGTTGTTAAAACAACTTGATCATGGGGCAGCAAGATGGTTCAGTGGGTAAATGGGTTTGCCACAAAGCCTGATGAGCTGAGTTCAATCCCTGGGCACGTGGTGGAAAGAACTCTCACAGGTTGTCCTCTGACCTCCATATGCACACTGTGGTGCACACACATAAAAGAAAATCCAAAAAAAATTTGATCATAATTTCTGCATTTTGCTGATATTGAGTTAAGTTTTTTGGATCACTGTTCATGAGGGGTACTGACCACTAGTTCTCTTACTGCATTTGGCTTTGGTATCAGAAAACACTGGCCTCATGGAATGGTTGCAAAGTATTTCTGCCTTCTATGTCATAAATCGGTTAGAGATTTTCTGTCATCTGTTTTATTGGTTTCCACTCTAACATTTGCTTTATTCTTTTTGCAGTGGGTTTAGTTCTATATTTCCTTAAGAGTTACTGTGATTTATGCTATAAATTCTCCCTGTCTTTCTGTCTCTCTCTGTCTCTGCCCCTCTTGAGAGGGTCTCCTGTATGTAATCCATACTGGCTTCAAATTTGAGAACCTCTGGGTTAGCTCTCCTGGGTATGGGGATTATAGGCACATGCCACAATGCCTAAGTATACATTGTTTTTCTAGGCTCTACTTTATGTTTTGATTTTTCTTCTGCTCAAAATAGTTTTTGAAATTCACTTATGGTTTAGCCAGCCCATGGATTATTTAGAAGTGTTTTACTTAATTTCCTACTCTTTGATGGTTTTCCAGATTTCTGTTGTAGGTATGTAATTTAGTTCCATTATTGTCAAAGAACATACTTTATATAATGTCATTTTTTAAAATTTGTTGAGCCATGTTTTATTTTATCCTAAACAATGAGGAATTTAAAACAAATGCTCAAAACTAGTTGTTAGTACCCAGGTCCTCTATGCCCTTGCTCTTCTCTCTCTGCTTATTCTGTCAGTCAGGTCTTCGTGGTGTTCCCCCTAGTATACATAGCATGAAGATGATTTCCCCCCACAAATGATTGATTTGCCCCCAGTCTTCTGCAAGAACAGTCAATGTTCTTAACCGTTGAGCCATCTCTCCAGCCCCTATTACTGATGTCTTTTAAGAGATGAGAATAATTTATAGTGTTTTACATTCACCAACACTTGTTATTGCCAAGTGATGCTTTGTTTGAGGCACTTTCCTTCCAGATTGCTTTGTGGTTCAGGCCTCTTAGCAGTTCCACCTCTTCTCCATACAGGAATGTTTGTATTTCATGCTAATTTTTTTCTTGATTACTTGGGAGCATTGCTCTGGCTTTAGAATTCTTGGCTAACAGAATGCCTTTTAGCATTTGAGTGTGTCATCCTACCGTCTTGTGGCCTCTTTTGTTCCTGATGAGAAGCTGGTCTCTGCTGTATCCCTGCCTCTCTTTCTGATGATTCTTTTTGCTCTCAGCCATGTGAGCCTCTGCACACACTGCCTTCTCTAGAGGTCGGAAGTGCTCATGAGCATGTTTTTCTGTGCAATTTGATGGTGAGCCCAGCTTCCCAGGTACTTTGGAGGAAAGGACTCAGTAGCCTCCTCATTCCATCATGCCAGAGGTGTCTCTCCCTAGGTATGTACTGGTTTTGCCTGAATTTCCAGATGAGAAAACTGACCCTGGCATCCAGACCTCTGGGAGATGGTCTTATGGAGTGAATTCAAGCAGACTGGCTTCTCTGTGGTCTTGATCTTGCTGTGAGTTGCCTTACTTCATGTTAATAAGTTGAAGTAAGTGGTAGTTTCCAAATCACCAGATTGTGAGTGCTCAAACTACTCAGCACTTCTGTGTGACTTTGGAAAGTTATTGAACTACCTAAGGCTCAGTTTGCTTTTTTTCTAAGATGGAGATGAAGGTAGTCTAGTCTAATAGAGTTCCTGTGTGGAGGCAGGAAGGTAAATATGCTTTTTTGGTGCAGTCTGACCTGTACATGGATGGAAGTTGCACCCAGTCCGCCAGTGGAGAAATGTGTACTTTCATTCTTATAAATGATCAAAAGAGCCTCTCACTTCCATGAAACCAGCAGACTGCTGTTGCATGAGGATCAGAGTTTGGATTTCCAGGACCCATTTAGAAAGACAGGTGTTGCAGCACAACTCCTATCATTCCAGTTAAGAGGAAAGGGAGTAGAGACAGATCCCCAGGGTTCACTGGCCTGCCACTGTAGTCCAAATGATGAGTTCCAGGCTTAGAGAGGGACTCCTTTTCAAAAATATAAAGTTTTTTTTTTGTTTTTTTGTTTTTTTTGTGGTCCTCAAAGAGCTGTTAGGATTTTCAAAAAGGTTAAGAGAGTAAAGAGATCCAGAAGGTGAAAAGTGAAGAACACTAATTTGGGGATGAGACCTTGTAGGCAGGGCATTTGGCATAGGAAGGAACCTGCTGCTGCCCAGGAACAAAGGATTTAACTTCTGAGACCTGTGTTCCTTGTTTAAAAGTGAGGATGACAAAGCTGCTGTGTTGGTTGGCATTAAATAATGTTTTGACTTGTCTGTTTAGTTTTGCATTAGGTATTATGTGAATGGTTAGATGGCTATCTGAAACCATTCCTATAAAAAGAGGGTATGGAGACCAGTCTGATGGTGTACATCTGTAATCTCAGAGTTTGTGAGGTAGAAGTGGGGAGGCTTGTGAGTTGAGATTTCTCCTTGGGCTACATTGTGAGTTTGAGGCCAGTCTGGGCTGCTTAGGACCCTGTCTCAAAAAAAAAAAAAAAAAATCAAATTATCTGCTGATATTATTTTCTGCCTACAGAATATTTTTTTATTTAAATTTTTTAAAAACAGTTATTGTGTGTGCCGAGGGCCATGCACGTGCCACAGAACGTGTGAAGATTGGAAGGCAACTTGCAGGTGATTCTCTCCTCCTCCCATGTGGGGCCTGGAGATGGAACTCATGTGATCATGCTTAGTGGCTAGTGTCTTTACCCATTGAGCCATCTCACCAGCCCTGTAGAGTATTTTTTAATTGTCTAAAACCTTTTCCTGTGAACCATCATACACATTTTCAAGTATATGAGTAAACTTAAAATTTTGAAATTAGAAAAGCAGCAAGACTGATTCAGAACATTTATTGAGGCATGAGACAGATGGTAATCCTATAAAAAGATGGGATATATATTTGGAAGTGCAAACAGGAAAATAGATACTCTTAAAAATTCCAGAGTAGTCTTTGCCTAGAAAATTCAGAAAAGAGATAAAAGACCATATGGCTTAATAGAACTTATACTTTCTAATACCTAGGGTTGTTTTCTTAATATTAGAATTGAGCTGTATACACATTGGCGATTCAGAAAGGAATACTTTTCAAGTAGATACCTGCCAAATGCTTTTCCTGTCTGTAGTTTGGATTTGTGATAGTGGGAAACAGAATCATTTGAACCCCAGATTTAGAGGAGTTACTTGCCATCTCAGAATCAGCTACTTGGTCACAGGTCACATCTCTATGCTTGGGTACTTAAGGTGGGATATTTATTTAGTTCACTTAATGTACAGCTTAATATTTAAAAGTAGCTCATGCTCCAAATATTTCAAAGTATCGTATTTTTAACAGTATCTTTCAAAGACAGTAGATGACAGTGAGATTGTTAAAATTGTCACTGCTTTTTGTGGAGATGATGTAGTTGATCCTTTGAGAGCTTTGAGTGGTTTGTAGTGAACATGATTTCGTGCAGTTTCTGTCTGCACACCAAACAATTATCTATAATTAACAGTGAACATTTGTCCTCAACTTCCACCTTTGTTTCCAGTGTGTTTCAGATGGTATTATAATATA
Organism: Nannospalax galili; assembly: GCF_000622305.1. Lineage (NCBI taxonomy): Eukaryota > Metazoa > Chordata > Mammalia > Rodentia > Spalacidae > Nannospalax > Nannospalax galili. The sequence continues at coordinate 3,069,157 of NW_008360314.1, forward strand.
CCATTCATATCTGTCTCTTTTACTGAGTTCAGAAGATCATAACTTACTAGCCTGAATGTTACTGCACTGTTGCATGTGCAGTAGGAGCTTAGTAAATCAGAGAAAGTTAGAGCTGTAATCTTTTGCCAATCAGTTTTGCTCTAAGCTGTAGGTAAAAAGCATGTAGCCTGCACACACTCCTCTTCCCCAGGGAGCTAGAGCACTGGTTATGTGGAGGCCAACAGGTCCTGTTCTCAAGAAGCTCAGTGTATGAAGAGCCTTCTCTAGACCACTCACAGAAATGGACTTTTCTATTTTCAAAGATGTTTAAATATTTGAAATCTGTGTAAGTTGTTGAGGCAAGGATATAGCTTGCTGGGTCCCACTGTGTGTACAGCCTTCTTTACTATGCTTTGTTCCCACAGCGATGCCTGGGCAGCAAGGGGCTCTAGTCAGAACTGTGCTGAAGATGAGCCTGGGTCAGATCGGAAGGACTGAGCACCTGTGTGTCTGTGCAGTACACATGAGAGCAAAAAGCAGGGTGTGAAATAAAGGACAATAGGCTGTTCTTGAAACATCCATCCAGTGTTTGCCCAGCATGTAGCGGTTGTCTCACTCTGGGATGACATCTTAATAGATGTAGGTGGTCTTGTTTTGAAGCTAAGGAATTAAAACTCCTGTGAAGAGTTTTATGTGGAAAACAAATCTTTTAAGGGTTATTTTTAATACCTTTTTCCTTTTTTTTTCCCATTTAGAAAAGAGCTCCAGAGGTTAAATGAAGCTGGAGAAAGTTCATCAATGCAGCTTCATGGCCCCTCCAGATGTCTGGGGATAGCATCCAGAGAGAAATTGACCCCCTTGGATTAGGTCACTAGTCATAATGAAGAAAATTAGTCTGAAAACCTTTCGAAAATCCTTCAACCTAAGTAAAAGCAAAGACGAAACCGAGTTCATGGTGGTTCAGCCCCAGTCCCTTGCCGGTGACTTCGGGAAAGATGACTCCTTGTTCGGGAGCTGCTACGGTAAAGACATGGCCAGCTGCGACGTCAGCAGTGAGGATGAGAAAGGGAAGAACAGGTCCAAGAGCGAGAGCCTGATGGGCACCCTGAAGAGGCGGCTGTCGGCCAAACAGAAGGCCAAGGGTAAGGGCGGCACTGCGTCCACAGATGAAGACGCCTTCTCGTCGGCCTCTGCGCCAGGTGGCCTCAAGGACGTGCGGGCCCAGCGACCCATCCGCTCCACGTCACTGCGCAGCCACCACTACAGCCCCACACCGTGGCCCCTGCGACCCACAAGCTCAGAGGAGACGTGCATCAAGATGGAGATGCGCGTGAAGGCGCTGGTGCATGCTGCCAGCCCGGGCCCGGTCAACGGTGTGCGCAAGGAACTGCGGGAGCTGCAGCCCAGGGAGTTGCGGGAGCTGCAGCCCAGGGAGCTGCGCGACCTGCAGCTCGAGCCCCGCCCAGAGCCCCACTGCAGCCCTAGCTCGCCCGGGGACCTGCGCCTCCATCTGGAGGAACACGTGCCTGTAGTTATCGGACTCATGTCTCAGGACTATCTTCAGTACACCGTGCCTTTAGACGACGGGATGTGTGCTCTGGAAGGGCCGCGCAGCTGCTGCCTGGACACGTCCTCACCCATGGAGGTGTCCGCCGTGCCCACGCCGGGGACAGGTGGCACCTTTGCGGAGGACGACAGTCAGTTGGACCAGGACCTGGTCATTGCCCCTGAGATCCTCGTGGATCCATCAATGAATGGCTTGTTGATTGGCACCACGGGAGTCATGTTGCAGAGCCCCAGAGCAGGTCCCGACGACGTCCCTCCCCTCTCACCGTTGCTACCTCCAATGCAGAATAACCCCATCCAAAGGAACTTCAGTGGTCTCTCGGGCACGGATGCCCACGTGGCTGAAAGCGTGCGCTGTCATTTGAATTTTGATCCCAACTCTGCACCCGGGGTTGCGAGAGTTTATGACTCCGTTCAAAGTAGTGGTCCCATGGTTGTGACAAGCCTTACGGAGGAGCTGAAGAAGCTTGCGAAACAAGGGTGGTACTGGGGCCCGATCACACGCTGGGAGGCTGAGGGGAAGCTGGCAAACGTGCCAGATGGTTCTTTTCTTGTTCGGGATAGCTCTGATGACCGATATCTTTTGAGCCTGAGCTTTCGCTCCCATGGGAAAACACTTCACACTAGAATCGAGCACTCCAATGGTAGGTTTAGCTTTTACGAACAGCCAGATGTGGAAGGGCATACGTCTATAGTTGACTTAATTGAGCATTCAATCAGGGACTCTGAGAACGGAGCGTTTTGTTATTCAAGGTCTCGGTTGCCTGGATCTGCAACCTACCCGGTCAGACTGACCCATCCGGTGTCACGGTTCATGCAGGTGCGTTCTTTGCAGTACCTTTGTCGCTTTGTTATACGTCAGTATACCAGAATAGACTTAATTCAGAAACTGCCTTTGCCAAACAAAATGAAGGATTATTTACAGGAGAAGCACTACTGAGAGATTGAGACCCTTGCATCGTGCACTTTGGGATTCAGAAAAGGAGATTGAAACACAGTTTACAAACTTACATCGCCATCGAAATCTTTTGCTGCCATAACTATTTTAGTTTTATGTGTGAAAGAGTCATCGATTTGTTTAGGGTGGGGAAGTGTCTGCAAGGCATCTTGGGTTTATTTTGGTTTTTGGAAAGGGATGTCTTGAGAGTCTAGAAGTGTGAATTATCTTTCCTTAATGTGCAGAATAATCACAATGTGAATGACCAGATTTTCCTTACCCTCCCCCAGTCCTTGCTGCTATCCACTGTGATTCTTATGCATTAAAAGCACATTTCATGTGTATTCAACCTAAGTAAAGTTGAATGAAACTTAAAATGAGAATAACTATAACTTTAAATGGCCCATTTTTCAAATGATGGTGTTGAATAAACATGTGTGTGATAAAACATTATTTACATATACACTGAAAAATGATTTTTTAATCTCATATTTTAAAAAGATTTATTTAGAATTATGAATTGACATAATCTTGGTTATGGAATGCAAATCTATAGCATATCTTTTGCAACACTTTTCTTAATTATTTTTTAAGGTTGTGCTAATTTTTTGGTTATGAGAAGTTGAAATTTTCTGTTGCCTTCATTTGTATCTTCTGGTTTATCTATTTTAACAATGGCCTTACATTAGAAAATTGTAATCAAATATATGCCCAATTTAGAAATTGTTGCCTTTCCTGTCATTAAACTCGGGTACAAATTGGCGTAATGTAAAGACCTATAGATCCCAAACCATTATTACAGAAATGAGATGACCCTGGTTTCTTGTGAGCATTTTTTTTCGTGTGTGTGTATGTTATCTGTGCTTTCCTCTGGTTAAATGTTTTATCTATGATTTCTTTAGTCAACATTTTTGTCCATAAACTTGACAAGATAATTCAGTTTCATAAATAAGTTGGATTCTTTTACATTAAAGTTTATGTAAGGTTATAAATTAATTTGAATAGAAAAATTATTTTAAAGTTGGATTTATATCTTTCTTTTGTGTAGTTTTATTAGTGTGTACTGGGTTTGACCATTTTGACCACAGAAGCAGCAACCCTTAATGACATTAGTTGAATATTTTGGAAATAGTGAAGCATGATGAGAAAACAAATATGTTGAAGCCCAGTTTGTACTGTGACTGCTTTTGAGAACAGGCTTTTGAGATCAGGTTTGTTTTAGTTTAATTCTTAAGTGATTTGGCATCTCTAAGTTTTTATCATTGTGTCAGTTTTAGGGGTTAGAGGATGATATACCCAATTTTAAAAATTTATTTTGTAATGTGGACTTAATTAATTTCACATTTCTGCAATAGTATCATTACTATTGTCACTATGTTATATTTAAAGACTGCCCCATTCAGAAGGATTTCCAGCTACACAACCTTTAAAGGAAAAATTTCCAGCTTAGATGGATGGAACATGATTTGAGATCTTTTGTCACTTAAAGTGTTCTGTCACTCAGCACTTGCAAGAGTAAAAGTCTTAGATCAGATCTGTTGGTTTTAGCATTGAAACATATTTTTGTCTTTACTTTTTTTCCCTACATTTTGGGGTTAGAACTGAGATACTACCAAGAAAAGGCACCCTGTCATCTTGCTACAGTGTTAATGGTATTTTGACTTTAAGGGGAAAGGTACTTACTGTTGATGGAATGTTGATTGTACCTTGTTACAAAGAGTTTCATTTTCTGATGTTTTCATCTAATGCAATGGAATATGGAATATACTGTAATAATATAATTTAAGTGTTCACTATAAGCTGTTTGGATTAAAAACTATTGCAGAGTAGTAGGCTTGTTATCAAATTAATGCAAGACATTTAACTATTTTTTTGCAAAACTATTTATTTTTAAACAACTGAAAAATATATCTAGGGTGAGTTGAAAGTCCCTACACGTCTATGTTAGATGGCAGGTGTTGTCACAGAGTCACTGTGTATTGATGATAAATGTTGAGATGGCTTCTTCATGTCCCTAGAAGCATTTACATGCCCTCTTCAAGATCATGGCCCACAGAAGTCTCTTGACTACCCCAACCAGTCTCATATGATCATAGCCTGTTCCCCACATTTTCTCATGATACCTTGTATTTAGGATGTACCCATTCAGTGTCAAGTTCTAAATGTTTCTAAAATTGGATTTTGTGTGTTTTTTTAGGATGAATCTTTATTCTAATTCAGAAACCACCTTGATGTTTGTCCTTTTGTGTTTTCATAGTATAAAATGCTTTAATGTGTCCTATCCTAATCCAATTTGAAATCATTGGGTTCTGATAGTTTATAGATTATCAAAGCATTTGCCAAGAAATAATATTCACAAACAGAAAGGTATATTGCAATGTTTCTACTTTTATGTAGACAGACACCTGTTTGACAGAGGTGGGAGACAATGTGGATGATTGGTTTCATATGACAGGCACCACACCATTCTGGTAAAGTAGAAAGAGAAGTCTGTGTCCGGCAGCTTGGCTTAGATGCAATTTGGTTAACTTTCTGAGCTTAAGTGATACAACACAATCTGCACATTTAAAAACCTTGAGTTAGGACAAGAAAAAAAATAACAGGAAAGCTGTATCCATTTGGACAAGTGAATCAGTTTTTTAAATCAGATATTTCATCACTGAACATGATAGATGCCAGGTTGCTTTGAGGCTTCCTACCACTTTTATAAATAAGAATGCTATAGAAAGTACTTGAAAAATATCTCATTCTTTCACTAAGGAAAACTGTTCTCTTTCTACCTGGTGCAATAATCTGAAAATTTAAAAGGTCACATATCACAGGAAATGACCATAGAACTAAAAATAATTTTAAGGAAACGAGCTACATAGGGCAACCATCTTGCTATTGAAGAAAGTCATGTGTCAAAAGGCTAAATCATTGGCATAGAGGAAACAAAACACAAAGTGTACATCATAACTTCTGAGCCAGTATTACTGAAACAGGACAAATATGACTTATGATCTCACAGGTTTATACAGTATCTCTCCTAGTGCTACACATCTCTTAACTGTTTTCAGGAATGCCAATGTTATTATACATTTCACATTGAATATGAAAGATACTGCTATATGAATGATTCAAAATAATATATTTTGATTTAAACAGAATTGCTTTCATTGAATGTGAAGTGTTAATTTGAAAATGAAATCACACTACCAGCAATAGACAGTTTTGTTGAATACTCTAATAAGGAACAGTAGCCAGTTCCATAAATAACTTTAAAATTCTAAAGATATTGGTACGTTAGAAATCACAAATTTTGTTCTTTTAATACTTTTTTAATCCTGTAAAAAAAGTTTTTATAACACCCTTTTTATTGATTAGTCATAACATGGCAAATGTATACTCACTGTTTTTGAAAAGTGATCCAAACTCTATACCCAGAGATGATAAATTCTTTTAGAATTTCCTAATAGTATACATATTGGGGTGAGGAAGTCTCTTAGTTGTTGGTGTGCCATGAAACTTAAATACCTGCAATCCAGATTGCTGTAGTTTACACTTGCTCTGTATGTTTCAAATCAGGTGTGTACCATTTGTACTGAGAACACCACAGAATGAACTATCCAAAGTCCATTGATTTTAATGTGTTTTGGTTTGTAAGCAAATTATAGTAATTTCTTGCACATTTTTGGAAATCAATTGTATAAAAATTTATGTATCTACTTCTAGATACATTGTGTAAATAAAAATTTCGTTCACAAGATCTGCCTCTCAGTGTGACATTCTGGTACAGGGTCTACCTCAATTTATATCTAGTTAACGAGATTTTTTGTGTGTCCCATAAAGTAGGCAGACACTGGAGAGAGGGACCAAATTTATTTTAGTAAAAAGGGAAAAGTAAAATCTTGTCAGTCAGGGAGGATGATAAACTAGGAGTTAATTGATGCTGCCAGTATACTACAATGATCAACACAGTGATGGGAGTGAGTTGTGAGACTTAACTAAAATACTAGATTAAAACATTAATGAAACCTTACTAAAAAGAAAGTTAGGCTAAGTGATAAAATGTTTTGGTTGTGACAGTTTGAAAAGTATTTTTCATTAATAGTATTTTACCTTAAAAATATATAGATAGGAAGTCCTATTCCTACTGAAGTTGTTTGATTTTTAAAAAATCTGTGTGTGTGTGTGTGTGTGTGTGTACGGGTTCAAACAGAAGGAGATCAGATGAGATGTTCTCCTGTCACTCTGCCTATTTCTTTTGAAGCAAAGTCTCTCCCTGAACAAAGGGTTCATATTTTCTTGACCAGGTTGAAATCCACCAAGCCTCAGGAATTCTCTGATCTCTGTCCCCCTTGGAGATGAGGTTCCAAGCAGGCATGGGTTTCCCAGTTTGTTATGTGGGTGCTGGGACCCAAACTCTGGTCCTTATGATTGTGTAGAAAGGGCCTTTAAACACTGATCCATCTCTCCAGCCCTGGTTCTCTGCTTTTAAAGTTTCTGTCTTTTCTATAGTTGTGGTAAAATACCCTGATTAAAGCAACTTAAGGGTGAAGGGTTTATTTTGGCTTACAGTTCATGGTGGGGAAGTTAAGGTAGCTGGAGCTCGAAGCAACTGGTCACATTGTATGCACAATGAAGACAAATGGTACATGCTGCTGTTCAGTTCTACTTCTCTACTTCCTATCCAGGGAAGGATGTCATCCACATGGCTGTGTGTAATTAATATAATCAAGATAGTCCCCCACGGGTATACCCATAGGCTCATCTCCCAGGTGATTTTAGACTCTGTTGATAACACTAACCATCACAGTACCTAAATGTCTTGGATTAATCATTTACTTTAAATTTTTTCTTGTTACTTTAAAATAAATCCCATTTCAAAAATGCTGAGAAATATTGTGCAAATTTTGATAATTAGTAGAACCCAAATAATGTGGAGCTTTATCCAGATTTCCTAGAACTTGTTCAGTTGGTAACAATGTGATGATGCTACAAAATACTAGATTATGGAAGAAGACTTCAACAACTGTAAAATACAGAAGACTTAAGAACCTGTCATGTGTAGACAAGCAGATTTAAGAAAAAAAATGAACCCAGATGCTTATTTTCTTTAATGTGTAAAATATTACTCAAACACGTAGTGCTTTCTTTGTCTTACTTTCTCTTCCTGTTGTGATAAAACATCCCTCCCATCAAAAGCAATTTAATTGAGAAAGGGTTTATTCTGGCTAGTGGTTCAAAGGCTCAGTCAGTCACACACTAAAGTTGCTGCAGCAGGACCTCAAAGCAGCTGCCCACCCTGTATCCACAATCAGGATGTAGAGAGCAATGGCTGCTTTTCGTTGTCTTTCTCCTTTCTAAACAATGCAGGACCCAAGCCCAGGGAATGGTGCCACCTACTTTTAGGATGGGTCTTCCCACCCAACCTAATCAAGATAATTCAGAAGCTAAATAATCCCTCATAGGTGTGCCTGGAGGCTTGTCTCCTAAGTGTTTCCAGATCTTGTCTGGTTGACACTAAAGGTCATGCCTTCTTTTCCCAATCATTGTCTTACTTGATAATAATACCTCCTGTGAAATTTAAATGACTTGCCAAAATAGTTCCTCTATCACATGGCTTAAGTTATAAAATTCTAAGACTTAATAACATCCAAATCATGCATAGCGTCATGCTTCAGCATAGCCAAGAACAGTCAATTCAGTTGAATGTTTTGTAGGTCTGTCATCAAAGACTTACTGGGCCAAAGACTGTCACACGAGGTACAGACCTGTAGTCTGCTCCTTAGCTGTCCCATCCAGGGTGTTTAGGGGTATGGTGAAACTTGTTCCTAGACCAACATCTTGTTCAGAAACTCTACCCAAGAGAGGTCCTCCCTAATGAGATGAATGGTTTTTTTTTTTTTTTTTTTTTTTTTTTTTGGTTTTTTAAAAAAAAAAAAAAAAAGAGGACGATAAATCTTTCACTGTGATATATCAAAATAAAAGGTCTCTTTCTACAGCCCAGGCTGATCTTGAACTTGCAATCCTTCTGTCACAGACACTTTCCAGGACACACCACCATGCATGCCCGGCCATATATATGTCTTTTTCTTTTTCTTTTTTTCTTTTTGGCTTTTTGAGACAGGGTCTCCCTGTAGCCCCAGCTGTCCTGGAACTCTCACTATGTACCAGGCTGGCCTTGAACTCACAGAGATCTGCCTGCCTCTGCCTCCCGAGTGCTGGGATTAAAGGCGTGCGTTACCACTCCCAGCGAGATGAATGGCTTTTATCAAGGAAGTGATGAAGCTGGTAGTGAATCTTTCCCAGCCTCGCAGTGTTGTCCTGATGGTTCAGAGCTCTTCAGACTGTATGTGAGCCAAGCTGAGGACTTAAGGCTATGAGTTCAAGGGCAGTACTCAGTGGTGAATGTATGATGTGTGTCTCCAGAATTGAACTTGTGGTTGTCTGGAGTCCTGCAGATTTTTCTTCAAGTGAAGTTGTTATGCTCTAATCTTTTTTCTAGAGTCATTCATCCTACAAGATAGAAGGGAGAACTTGTTGAGAGTTGCACAGACGTGCAGTTTCTCTGCGAGGAGGATGAGACTAGAGAGGCATGCTCTGAAAATGAAGGACCTGATGCCACAACGGTGGTTCACTGAAAACATCAGGTTGACCTTTGTAATTTATCTCTATACTTAACAGCCAATTTCTTTTCTCCTCCTGCCTTTATATTCTTTACTCCTACCCCCCCCCCCCAGATTTTTTTTTTTTTAAATCTTCTGAGACTTCCAACTTTTGGGATCAAAAATAATTTGTTGTGGTTTCAGTGAGAAATGCCCCCTATGCATTCATTTACTTGAACATTTGGTCCCCAGTTGGTGGCACTGTTTGGGGGAGGTTATGGAACTTTTAGGAGGTGCAACCTTTTTGAAGGAAGTACATCACTAGGGGTCAGGCTTTGTGAATTTATAGCCTCACCCTACTTCCAGTTCACTCTGCTTCCTGTGTGGTTAAGATGTGCTCTCTCAGCTTCCAGTCCCCATAGCCATGCATTCCCTGCCATTTTGGACATCTAGTCCTCCCACACTATACCTTAAGTTGATTTTCATTATGGTTTGTTATCAACAACAGAAACATAGCTGTCATAGTTTGCTTTTCTGTTGCCATGACAAACACCATGAGTTAAAACAACTTGAGGAAGAAAGGATTCATTTGGCTTACAAGTTACAGTCTATCATCTAGGGAAGCCAGGGCAGGAACTCAGGCAGGAACCTGGAGGCAGGAACGGAAGCAGAGACCATAGAGTAATACTGCTTACTGGCTTGTGTCTGTGAGCACAGCTAATGTGTATGTACATGTGTGCTTGGGTCTATGTGGGTGGAGGCCAGAGGCTGTTAGGGTATCTTCCTCAATAGCTTTTCTGCCTTATTTTTGTTTTTAAATTTTAATATAAAAGTTTTATTTTTTGGAAAATTTCATGTGCAAGCAGTTTTACATCATTTCCACCCCTCCCTCTTCCCCCATGAAACTCCTCCCATGTCCCGCCCCACTCCCTCTCAAATTCATGACCACTTCTTATTTATTACACACACATACCACATCTGCTTGGGATTAGATAGCCTATCAAGGGGTTCATCCTTGGAGAAAACTGAGTCTCCCTCTCTCAGTAGCCATTGATTGCTTTTATTTAGCTCTTCATCTACAAGTGGGACCTTGTTTAAAATGCACAACCTTCCTTTTCTCCTGGCACAGCAGTGCTTTCCTAATGGCCCTTCCTGTGAAGCCTTGTTAATGGAAATAATATGGAAAGGCCAGAAGTAAAAACACACATCAATCTGCTGCTGTGATGGACCTTAGGGCTTTCAGCAAATGTGTTTGCCTGACCCTAAGTGGTTTACAAAATGAATTTTTCACAGCTTTGATCCCTTTCTAAGCCAGTCTTCTGAATGCTTTCTTTTCCACACAAGAAGTCTACAGACAACAAGGTTGTGAAGCTGAACTTTGATCTATATCCTTTGATTATGGGAAAAAAATACAAATGTAATTCATTTGTTAGAAACCACTAATGATCAAGCTTTCAGTTGTCAAGGAAGGCTACTGTGCGGCATGTAGAAGTTATGTTTATGTCTTTAGCTCCCACTCCTTTTGCACACGTCCCTGGTAATGATGGCTGGTTTTAGTCTACTTTTCTTTGTGCGTGTGTGTATTTTTTAAAAAACTATATCTAAGGAAGTAGTTTTTCCCTGTTTAGAATTTAAAGACAATTGGTGGAATCCAGAAGTCCAGCAAATGCCAACTGGAAGGGGAAACCTGAACTTGAGTTCTTAGAACAATTTAAACCCGATACTGATTTTTTTTTTTTTTCCTTTCTGCCTGGCACTCTGAAATACCCACACATTTCTATTTTCTCTAGCGATTAGAATTTTACAGTCTAACTATATTTGCCCCAGAATTGGAAGATTAAATGCCAATTCTTTATTTCATTGAATTAATAATTTACTATGAGTTATTAACTCAAGCGTGTGAAGGAGGTCATCTAAGAGCACAGAGCATATGACATTCAGCAACTGCTAAATTGTTGTCCATCATTAACTGACACAACCTTGGATTCTAGCCCTGCTGTGAAGTTGAGTTGGAAGGAATTTCCTATCTATAAGAACTAAGTTTTAAGGCTATAACGATGGAAATATATTTCTATTGTTTTCTGAAGTCAAAATGCAAGACATGGAAATGTTTTTTAAAAAGGTATAAATACTTAGAAAATTCTGTTTAAAATAAGTTTATTTTTATTCAGTTTTTATTTCCAAATTAGCCTTAGGATAAAGCTCAATTTTGATATAATGCTTATTTCTATTCAGAGCTTTTAGTAGAAATGAACATATTCAGATCTAGAAGTTGAATATATGTTAAGAGATCTGCTTGAATTTTATTTTACATTTTTTCAATTATATTCCTCATCAAGTTACAGTTTAGATTTTTTTAATTGTTTTTCCTTCATCTAAGTAGATTATAGGATAAAGTTCTGGTACCAAGTTCCTCATCTTTCATGATATTGAATCAGAAATTATATCTTTATAATTCTCATTTTGACAGTTAATCATAGACTGTCTAACTGTTCATTGTGTAAATGTCTTGCTTCTGCAAAGATATAAAAACTTAGGAAGGTTATGACACTGCCATAATAATATCTAGGACTTGGAGTGCTTTCTAAAATGTTACTAAAATTAATAGTAATTTCTACGTTTGTATTAGGTACACGTGCCAGACTTGCTAGCAATAAAGATAAGGGTAAGGTTAGCAAATTCTTGTAGCCTTCCTTTCTTTGCTTTCTTTTTTACTATTATTTATTTGCTTATTTATTTTATATGTATGAGTATTTTGCCTGCGTGTTTGTAAGTGCCCATGCGTGCAAAGCTGGCAGAGATCAGAAGACGGCATTGAATCACATTGGGCTGGAGTTACAGATGATTGTTAGCTGCCATGTGGGTGCTGGAATTGAACAGGGGTCCTCTGCAAGAGCAGTCATTGCTTTTAACCTCTGAGCCACTCTCCAGCCATTCTTTTATTTCTTATCTTGGATCCTTCAAAAGCATGAGCTTAAAAAAAAATTAAATTGCATATGTATCTTCAATTCCTCATATCTGGCACAGGAAACTGGGTTTGTTTCTATTGTAAATTTTAAAAGGAAAAATAAGAAATATGAATTAAAAATTTTTTATTTATTATTTTTGTTTTATGTCTATGTGTGTACTGCCTGCATGTAGGTCAGTGCACCTGTGATGTGCAGTGCCCACGAAGGTTAGAAGAGGCTGTCGGATCCCCTGGGAATGGAGTTATGGACAGTTGTTAGCTGCCATGTGAGTACTGGGATTCGAACCTGAGTCTTCTGCAAGAACAACCAGTGTTCTTAACTGCTGAGCCATCTCTCCAGGCCCCCGAAAGATGAATTTTTATCACTAGTAACTGTATTTGACTTTTTGAGCATCAAAATCCTAAAGAGGCCACTGAACCACTATTACTGTGTTCTAGTGGGTGAAGGATGATGTTGAAGCAGAAGAAAGATAAAACTTTTGTGTTTTGGTCCTGAGAGCCTGTGAGAGAGCCAAGGGTTTGTGTTTCCTACTATAGTCTCCCACACTTCCAGGAGGAGCTGATTCTTTAGAATGTTCTTCAAACTGGAGCAAGTCTGTCCTATAAAAGTCAGAAGCGGAAGGTAGTGAGACCTTTTTGAGGTGTGCAGGCACCCACAGTGTAAGGGAATCACTTCCAATCCTCAAGACCATGCAGATTCTTTTCCAGAAGTGGCGCCTGCGAGCATGTGGGGTGCAGATCCTAAAATTCTTATGGAGCACAAAAGACCCTGGATAGCCAAAGCAATCTTAGCAAAAAAGAACAATGCTGGAGGGAATACCTTGCCAGATTTCAAACTATGTTTCAGAGCTGCAGTAATAAAAGCAGCATGATAGTGACAAAAAAATAGACATGTAGATCAATGGAACAAAATAGAAGACCCATACATGAGAGTGTACATAATTATAATAACCTGATATTTGACAAAGATGCCAAAAATACACAATGGAGGAAAGACAGCACCTTCAACAAATCATGCTGGGAAAAGTAGATGTCCACATGTAGAAGAATGAAATTAGACCCATATCTATCACTACACATTTGAGGATCTTAATACCAAATTCTTATAGAAGAGTATATATCCTGATATAATGGCAGGAGCTAGGAAAATAGGAACTATTGGGAGAGAGGGGAAGAAGGTGCTTGAGAGAGGGGGATAGTAGAACACAGGTTATCAAGGGGGAAATGGGGAAGGTGGGGGTGTACTTTAACTGGTGAGGGAAAATGCAGGGCTACACAGGGAGAGAGAAGAAAAAGAGATTAAATAATGCTCAGGTCTCAAAAATTATGCATAAAGAAATGAATTACTTCAAAAGCCAACTTAAAAATATACGCACATATATATGAGTACATGTGTATAACTGAAGGGCAGATAACAAAAATCCCAGTGCCAGGCAAAGGAAACCTTTTGAGCTTTTGGTCAAGGTAGTTCAAGAGACTTCCAAAATAATATAGGCTATTGTCACGGCCCTTTGTTGCCTCCCAGAGCTTGAAGGTAAGCCCTACTGCTGAAGCCATGACATATTTCAGACACAGGACTTGGAGCAATTAAGCTGGAACTCACTTGGAAACCTCGTCCTTAAAGACTAGTTCTTATAATATCAGAAAGTGCTATGCAAGCTGCCAAAGGAGAAAACCAATTGATGGTCCTAACACTGGGCATGGAAATAATGTAAATACAGTACTCATGTATGAAATTCTCAAATAATAAACATTTTACAAAAAGGTGTCTCCAGGTTAACAGCGGAAGCAGGCTTTTTTTCAAGAAAAGAGAAAAATCCAGTGAATTGGCTGTTGTGCTGGAATGTGTTGGGAATGATTCTCAATTCCACTGCTGAGTTACTATGTTGAACTCCTTCAGAGAGGAACTGTGACCTGGGAGATGTAAGCCAAATAAACCCATTCCTTCCCAAGCTGGTTTTGGTCAGTGTTTTTATCACAGCAATTGAAACTAACTAAGACGGTACTTAATTCTTTCCTGGAATGGGGCTGAGGGTCAAAGAGTCAACTCCCAGTGAAGCTCCTGCTCCTGTGGACACCTCTAGTCCTCTGTGACAGAGAATCCAATGGTGTGAGCAAGACCTACATTTTCAGAACTAAATCGAGCTCCCCTAACACCCTTCATAAAACAAAGTTAGCATTTCTCCACAGCCTAACTCAAAAAACCTGTCTACCTATGCAGCTTAAAAGAAAGGGGTACTTCTCATTCTGTGGTAGGAAAAGCATCACCACCAATAGTCAACCAATCTCTCTCCCTCTCATAGAGCAAAAGTTCTTCAGTGGTGATGGGTTAGGTGGTGTGGTAATGTTTAAATTTATTTTATTTTATTTTAATTGAGCTTTTTAAATTTCATACATTTCCCATTCAAATCCATTCTCCCTCCCCCAGCCATGTCTACCCCTGTCCCCCGCTGAACCCTATGCATTCTGCTATACATGCTCAGTCCTATTCATTCAGGTGTTTGTACCCAAATGTCTTTCAGTGTAAATGTGTCCACTGGAGTCTAATCAGCCCATCCAGTGGTCATATGTAAGTCATATTCTCCCTCACCCAGCAGCAATCAGTCTCAAATAGTTCTTAATCTAGTGTTAGCCCATCACCTATTTCTCACCTCCACTTTGGGTCCTTGTTTGATTGAGCTGACATGAGTCCTGTGCTCGATGCAACTGCTGCCAGAGGCTCACATGAACAAGCCTCCAGTGGCCGGGAAGCCTCCACCTCCCTGTGTTCATGAACCAACCCTGCCTCTTACAATTTTTCCACCTCATTTTCTACAGTGGTCATCGAGGTTCCATATAGGAGTCCCATCTACACTCTACAGTATCTTCTTCTCCAAAACTTGGCCAGTTGTGGCCTTCTGTGTGTATCTCACTCATGTACATGGAAGCCTCAGTGGTGAGAGTTGAGGGGTGCATGATCCCTCTCTCTATCCCTTATTCTGCTATGTTCCATGAGCCTTGGTTGTAGGAATTCAACTGCAGATGTGTCGCTGAGTACTACAGGGCATCTCCCAGACGTATGTTCTCTGTGCCTGACCAGATGTGCAACTCTGCAGTTGCCTCCATCTGATGCAAAAAGAAGCTTCTTTGATGAGTGTCATATGGCATGCTAATCATGCTAAGGGAGGCACTTCTATCTGGCACTGCTTTCCCTGCCAAGCAGCTCCTAGGCATACATATGACTTAATGTTCAGACACTTTATGTGCATATCCCATAGGGTTTCTAGGGCATCACTTTTCCCTCTAGGTTTCCTAGCCCCCCCATTCATCTCCACTCTTTTTTCTCCCATCCGGCTTCCCTCCTCCCTCCCTCCCTAGCCACAGTGCCCCCATTATCCCCACTGTCCCCCCAATACCTCCTGACTCTCGTCATCTTTCCTCTCCTGACTTCCCTCCTCCCCCACCACACCACGGTCTCTTGCATGTCCCTCCCTCCTCTCCTCCCTGCTTACTCCCACTTTTTCCAGGTAACGTTTAAATTTTGTCTCTAGAAAGATGATTACTTATTGCACTTTAGCCAGAAATCGTGGGTTTTATATTTTCCAATTTTTAGAATATTGAGATATTCTTAATGTTCTAAAATATAATCACTACTTTAAACTTGACAAATGTTTATATGAAATAGACATTTTTGTGAATGTTTTAAAATATGTGTTAATTATATCATTCAATTCTTCCAAAAAAAATAGTTGGTAATATGACGCCCATCCAGCCTCCATTCCAGAAACATCAGATGAATCATCTCTGAGATGAGGTGAGGGCTCTTTGAGGTTGGTGTCCTGTTACTCCCTCATGAACTTCCCTGAGTTTGAGGCTGTGAGAGTTTAATCACATGGCTAGGATGAGGCAAGGCAAGGGTGTGGCCTCAGGCAGGGAGATTTATGTTCTAAAGGCCCTATGGTTACCAGGACTTTATTTCAAACCATCTCATATTATTTTGAAATAGTTGCAACATGATTAAACAATAAAAATAAATTTTTTACCCAATCTCAGTTGTCTCAAATAATACTTTACATATTTACAGAAATTTTCTCTTTTGTATTACATTTATTTATTTGGTGTGTACACACGAACGTGCCACTGTACATGTGTGGAGATCAGAAGAAATAAAACTCAGGTGGTCAGACTTGGCAGCAAGCGCCTTCACCCGCTGAGTCGTCTCACATTGACCTTATTTACAGACCATTTCTTTCTATTCTGCTAATACTACTTTTTTTTGTTGTTGTTTTTGGTCTATGTGTAGGTGGTATATGCATGTGTATGTGCTCATGAATATGCATGTGTGTATCTTCTTCAGTTGCTCTCCACCTTATTTTTTGAGACGGGTCTTTCATTGAACCTGAGCTCACTGATTTGGCTGCCCCAGGGATCCACCTATCTCTGCTCCCCACCCTACCAGCGCTGGAATTACAGGTGGATGCTGCCATACCCAGCTTTTTATGTGGTTGCTGGGGATCTAAACTCAGGTCCCCATGTTTGTGTAACAAGCATTTTATCAACTGAGCTAGCATCCCAGCTCTGTTAGTTCTTGATACTTCAGTTTTGCTTACTTTGTGAAAGTTTTTTGAAGCATTCTCATGTATCTTTTTATACTGGCTCTTTATATTTTTTTCTGCTTTTCTTCTTTTTTATTTTCAATGACTGGGCATTGAAAAATGACTAGGCTGCCTTAATTGCAATGATTTCAGTGGGCTGGTTTGATTTGTCTATTTGATCTGCATTTCCTTTATATCCCAGCCTAGTTTCTGGGAGGTGTAAAGAGCCAGAGTGACTCAATAGGGTGTGCTGAGTCACCAGGGGAGAGCAGGAGCGGCTCAGCCTGGACTGAGATCTGAGGTGTCTGCAATCTCACCTCTGCTGGTTTATTGGCTGTTGACCTGGGGCTGCTTTTTGACATGGCTTACAGTTAATAATTTAATTTCATGTTCCTTTCATCTCTCTTCCAATGGAAATAACCATCCTTTATCCTTCCACCTCATCCATCAAGATATTAATTATTAAAAACAAAGCAAAGCAAAGGTTAATTATTAAAAATGAAATTACCAATGTTGGCCACAGGTAAGCTTTCTTTTTGAATATAAGAAACTCTCCCTATGGCTTCCTTGTTCCTCACAATTATGCCTGCAAGATAAGGAAGCACACCCTCGATGAGAAGGAACCTTTGAAACTCCTTCCAGAGAAGTCTTGCATTCATTGAAAATTGATCAAGAGGCCAAGGAATGCTAGAATTGCTCCTACTGGCTCTTACTCTTGTAGACAATTGTTTCTAAAAACTCACATACTAGGTTTTAGATGAGTTCTCGATGAATGCGTCTCTTAAATTTGCTTTGATTTGAGTTCCTCTGGCTCTGTTTGTGGAAGCTTGTGGATTTGCTTCTAGTCCTCATCTGTGTCAGTCTGTTTCCCTAGACTACGGGATACCAGAGATGGGTCCACCTGCAAAGAGTTTATATGAATAAGGTCTTTGGTGGTGAATGTTCTCACATTGGAAGCTGACAATGTCATAGGCATCCCACGCTTGTTCTTTCTTTCATGCTGTAGCATCTGTAGCATATGTAGTTTCTGTCCTTAGGTTTAATGCTTCACGGTCACCATATGCTCGCCACACTTCTCAACATCAAGTCTTTACATGTGAAGAGAGAGGGGCTTTGCCAAGATGTGCAGAGAAAGCTCTTTTAGAATGTCTCTCCTTTTATCCAGGAACAAAAGCCTTTCCCAGAAGTTCTTCAACTCTTCACCTATTTGGGCCACTGAGAGATGCCAGAGTGATTAAGAGCATGGGTATCCCGTGTGATCAACATCTTCATTGAGAGGGGGAAGGGAAAAGGAATGAGGAATGACTAACCAATGTTTTTCAACTAACAAACTTTCCTTCCCTTCCACATCATTCACAGAAAACATTGCTTGCCAAACAACTCCCATACTCTGAGGAGAGGAGCTAGAGCTCAACCTTTTCCATGTAGGATGAAAAACAGGCTTCTGAGATCCATCATGTAGTTCCTGAGAGGTCATCAGCATCTTTGCTGAGTATACCATTCAACTGGATTGTCTATTTACATTATACTGACATTGACCCAGAAAAGTACTTCAGTACCATGAAACCTCAGGGACTGAAATAGAAAGAATGGTACTGCTACCAGTTTGCTTCTCATAATTTGCTTCTCCTGCAGGAGGCAGGCAGCCATTAACAGCACTAATTTTACAAATAAAGAACGGACAATCTGAGGGATGGAAGTTGTGGTTCTAGGAACTGGGGTCTCATGGCTCCCTTTCCATACTCTGAAATGAAAGATAAGTTTTCTGTCTAAATACAGTAGCCTAAGTCCATGGGGACCTGGAATTCATCATCTGAAATACTAGGATGCCTTGGGTGTCAGGATGACTGAGTAAGTAAGGTAGCAGACTGAAGGTAAAGCATTAGAATCCTTTATTCTAAAACCATTGTTCTCTCCAATTTCCCTGCTTTTGTGTTGAAATTCATAGTTTGTTCTCTGAATAGTTGGAGCAGCACTGCGTATGGACAACATCATGGATTCTATCTCTTAATTTCAGAGTATTTTCTCATCAATAGGAACATGGGCACACAGACTAGCATTTTGATTACATGTATTTCTTTGCTTTTAATGTATTGAGTTGAACATCATATTTAATAGCTTACCTTGGAAGAAAATTTGATGATTTGACTCTCTTTTAGTTTTACCTTTACCACAAAAGTGATAGCCCACAGAACTGACTAGCTCTGGGTGTACAAGTTGGTTGCAGTGAAGTGTGAAGGTAACTATCATAATTCTGGAAAAACAAAGGAAGCAACTGAGTGTGAATAACATCCAGAGAATTCTATGACAATTTGCTATTTCTTGCTCAGCACTCTCTTGTTGAGATTAAACTACTTAAACAAACAGCTGGTTTATTTATATCCAAGCAAAACAGCATGGGAATGATCATTTCAGGGTCTAATGAAGGTGCTCCAGGAGGGCTTGGCTTCCTTTTCTATCAACTCTGCTCTACTTCCAGCATGACTGCAGAAAAGCCTGTTGTCAATACAGTGGTGCGGGGAGTGCATGAAGGAGGAACTACATGCTGCCGTTTCATGCCTTGGGACATTTCCAGAAGCCCTAAGAACAGGTGTCTCAGCAGAGCTAGTGGCTACAAGAGAAGCTAGTACTGCAGTTTTGTGGGGGTTTTCTGTTGTTGTAGTTGGTGGTGTGTGTGTGGTATATAGTGTTTGCCAGTATGCATGTATGTATGTGTACATGTGTTTTGAGGCCAGAGGTCAATCTTGGGTGTCTTTTTCAGTTGTTCTCCACTTTAGTTTTTGAGACAGGGTCTTTCGCTGGTCGATGAGCCTCCAGGATCCGCCTTTCTTTCTTGACCCCCAGCACCAGGATTACAGATCTGTACTATCATACACAACTTTTTACATGGGTACTGGGGATCCAAGCTTAGGTCCTCATGATTGCACAGCAAGTACTTTACCCACTGAATCATTTCCCCAGCCCTGTTTTTTAACTTTAGGGTGCATTGCCAACCTGTGAAAACTGAAATTCTTTTAATGACAGTGAAGTAGAGATATGGTATCTGTGATTTTATTTGCTGCTAGTCATTACTTTCAATATCCATTGTCATAGTAAAGTAGGTTAAAATGATTGGATATAAAAATTAACTATTTTTTGGGCTGGAGAGGTGGCTCAACGGTGAGAGCACTGGCTGCTCCTACAGAGGACCTGGGTGGCTACGAACTGTCCTTAACTCCAGTTCCAGGGGAATATGAAACACTCTTCTGACCTCCTCAGCACTGCATGACATGGGTGCACTCACATGCATGCAAGCAATACACTCATACACATGGGATGTAAATAATAAATAAAATATATATTTTTTAAATTAACTTTTCTGAGTAAGACAAAGAAGTGTTCCTACTCATGCGTACCTTGAGCAGAAAGAGGGCTTACCTACTGTTTTTACATTTATTTAATGTAATCATGTGTGTGTATGTGTGTGTGTGTGTGTGTGTGTGTGTATGTACCATGGTGCATATGTGGAGGACAACTTGAGGAGTTGTTCTCTACTTTCATCATGTGAGTCCCAGGGATCAAACTCAAGTCGCTGGCTTTGGCAGCAAGCACCTTTACCCTCTGAGCCACCTCATCATTCCTGCTCTGTTGTTTACACGTACAACTTTATATGCATTTGCATTTTAAATAGATGAAAATACATGTTTTCTTGGACTGTTGTAACAGTAGTCAGCCACCTCATGATATCCAGGCTTCAACATCCATAATTTAGCCATATGTGGATTATAAATATTCAGAAAAAACTGCACCTGTGTTCAGCTGGCAGGAAGGTGTGTGTGCATTATATTGCAAACACTATGCCCTTTCATACAAGGGATTTGAACACCTGAGTATTTCTGGAGCCCAGGTAGTTCAAAATCAAAGTGCCAGCATACTTGTTGTCTGTAGCTACCTGTTCATTTTGTGGTTCATAGATGGTGCCTTCCCAGGGGCCAGTGAACTCTCTGGATTTTTTCTGTCAAGCCACTAACTTCACTCAAGAGGACTATCCTGATGTCCTAATCATCTCCCAAAGATTTCATCTCCTAAAACCATCACTTTGGTAGTTTGGATTTCAACGTACAGATCTTGGGGAGACATGAATATTTTGTCTCTTGCAGTTCACTTGGGTAAGTAAAGTTTGGGAGGGACAAAAGCCATTATGTAGAAAAATGAGTCTGGGATACATCTTGGGACTGCTGTGTCACTTGCCTCTCCCAGCACACACACACACACACACACACACACACACACACACTCACTCACTCACTGCTTGGGCACCACAGACTTCACTTTCAGAACCAGGGCACCCCAGCCCTTGGCAGATGGACCCTGGAGGCTGAGAAGATACTTCTGAGTGAGTTCTCCTATGTAATCAGGGCTAACTGTCTGGATGGGTCTGTAGGGGGACTGTTATGGTGCCATAGGCAACAGGTCAACAGTGTATTTACACAGAGCCAGAGAAGTGCTGTATGTATTGCCTGGGTGTGTTGTGAGTCCACGGTTCCTATTCTTGGGACTCGAATGAGACAGATGTACCAAACCCAGGACTCATTGGAGACTCAGCTTGTTGTAACCTTGTTATTAATTGGCACAGTTTCCCCATCTCTTAGCCTTTTCTCCTTCTTCCTTCTCTTTTTCTCTTGAATTTCTGTCTTAGAAACCTGATTTAAAACTTCAAGTTGAAAAGAACTGAAGAAATAATAAAATCATCCTTTCCAGCCTTCTACTTACAGGAATCCTAGAAAACTGTGTTTAGGTTCTGCATGTAACACTCATGTACAAAGCAGCCAGCTGTGAGTAATGTGTAAGATTTATTCCTTTCATTAAGTTGGCATCTTCCATTAGGGTGCATATCCCATAGCAACAGGCAAACTCCAGTTGCATTTGACAATGTGACTCGAAGGTTTATTGTAACACTGTCCGGGTGGTTCTTTGCTTCCTGCTGTATTGGCTTCTTTGAGTGTTAAATGATAGCTTAAGAGTCTCTGCAGGAAACTTCAGTGGGAGCATATAAGAAGCACAGCAAGAGTTTTGTGTAAAAGCTGGAAAAATTAACCATGTTGTAGAGAATTGAACACTATCAAATTCCATTCTGTTACCTTTAAAATTAAAATACAGAGAATTGTAACTCTTGTAAGACTCTTTGAATACAGTCTATTTCTATCAAGACCATAAAATAATTTAAATCTTGTTTCTTTCTTTCCCCTCCCTTCCCCCCTGCCCCCTTCCTCTCATTTATAACTGACAGTTTCAAGAACAGGTTAATCAATTTGACATGGAATGATTTGAGAAAGTATTGTGAGTAGAGGAAAAGGCTTGAATTAAGCTTGAAGAATGAGGATGTGGGCATGTGGATGGGAGAGACTGAATAAGGAGAGATGGATAATGCAATAGTTTTTATGAAGTTAGGTCAAGTAGCTCTGTCATTCAGGTGGCTGCTTCACACAATAAATATGCAGCTGGTCTTGCTCACATTGCCTTGCACTCTAGTTCCAGAAGGACCAGATCATTTACTGATAGACTGAATACAGTTTTGAACATTTAGCAGTCTAAACTATTCTCTAGGAGAGCCACATTTCAGACCAGGACACTCCCACAGAGGTTAAAAGCAGACTGAAACAAAAAGAATTCTAGAAGAAAACAACTGTAGGTGGTATATTTGGTTTTGCAGAGTTGTCACAACTGATTTTAATTGTTGTGGATTTATTGTCAGAATGAGGAACATGGGTGTTCATTGGCAACTGTTTACTCAAAGTTCATAGTTTGTTACCTGTGTGTCCCTTCTGCTGCAAAGGGATTTGAAAGGACTGTAAGTTCTCAGATCGTATGGTTTAAAATAAAGTGCACCCCACAAGCTCGTGTTTTGGATATTTGGTTCCCAGAAAGTGGTGTTATTTGGGGACTGTGTGTGAGCAGCATACTCTCCTAGGCCTCTTTCTGTCCCATTCTCTACTTCCTGGTAGGTCACAAAGTGAGCAGCTCTCCTCCACAGCAGGCTCCCACAAACATGATATTCTTCCCAAGTACATCATGCCAAGTGGTCATGGACTGAACCCTCTTCAACTGTGAGCCAAAATAAAAATTCTTCCTGAAGTTTGACCTGCCAGACACTGTTGTCACAGGCATGGGAAACAGAGCAAAAGCAGTAGAACAAACAGAAAGTCATAAGATAGGTTTTGGCTCAATATAGTTTATTTGTGCAAGAAATTCTCTTAGGGTGAGATATTTGCAAGTGTGTAGAGGTGGAAGGAATGGGTAGTGAGTGGACAGCTTTCTGATTGGTGTTCCAAGTCATATGGCAGTGTCTGATTGGTTCATGATCAATATGCACATTGGAAAGGGTGCCCAGACTGGGTGGGCTCATGGGTGTTTCTACTAAAACAATTATCTAGTCCTTACCTTGAGTTCCACATGGAGATTAGCCTGTTCTGCAGGATTAGTGCATTGATTGATAAGCTCTCTCTTCAACCTGTGTCAATGCCTAGAATATTGTAGGAGTCAATAAATATTTGTATAATATTTAATAAATATCTTCAGGAAGGAGTTTCTCTCTTAATTTTCTTTCAAATATGAAAATAGAGAATTGGATAGTGTGAGTATCCATTTCCTCAATGCCTAGATTCTATAATCAAAATATTACTATTTTTCATGTATAAAATATCTCCATATTCATCCCACAAGAGCCATTTATTTGAATATTTTTATGTATTATTTTTATTGTATGTCTATGAGTGTATTGCATGTATGTAAGTATACCCGTGTACTACAACCCTTGCAGAGGTCAAAAGAGGGCATCGGATTCCCCTGGAACTGGAGTTATAGACAGTTGTTAGCTACCATGTGAATACTGGTACTCTAACCCAGGTCCTCTGCAAAAGCAGCTAGTGCTCTTAACCTCTGAACCCTCCGATTTATTTATTTATATTTATTTTATTCATAAGTGTTTGCATGCATGTATGTAAGCACACCACATGCATGCAATACCCACAGAGACTAGAAGATGGTGTTGGAGCCCCTGGAACTGGAATCACAGATGATTGTTAGCCACCATGTGGGTACTGAGAACCAAACACAGGTCCTGTGATAAAGAAGCAAATGCTCTTTGCTGCTGAGCCATCTCTCTAGTCCCCCCACAAGAGCAATTTAACTACATATTTGCAGAAAGACAGACCAGGAGGATAATGAGAAATAGTTCTAGAGATGTCTAAATTGCCATTTAAACCCTTTAAACCAGTGTGTGTGTGTGTGTGTGTGTGTGTGTGTGTGTGTGTGTGTGTGGTGTGTATGGCCTGCCTCTGTCTCTGCCTCCCAAGTGCTGGGATTAAAAATGTGTGCCACAATGCTTGACTTAAATGAATATTTTTTAGTATTTTTTAAAAATCAAATACAGGCAGGGTTCAGGTGCTACCTAAAGCTGTCAGCATTCAAGGATTTAGGCAGTTAAGGCACAGACTTTATAGCATAGATTCATTTGTGTATGTTATACTGAGCCAGCATTGGTCCACATGCTTTTGTTTAAACTAAACTTTGAGAGAGAGATACAAAAATTGTATTAGAAATTTTAAGCTTTATAAGGCCACTACCATCAGCATCTGTAACGTAATTTTTTTAAAGATTCAGTGGAAGTTCATGATTTTAATTCAGAAATGAAAGTCAGTTATGTAAGCTCAACAATATCTGCCACATCACCTCCTGTTAGGAGTTTATTGTTAAAATGGGTTTGCTTGGCTTTGTCCTATTTTTTAAGTGTTAATGTATTTCCTCATTATTACTTTCTAGTGCTAGACATTTGTTTACTATAGAAAGTAGTAAACCCTAAGACCAAGGGGGAGAAATGCATTAGGGAAACTATTAGGAGTCAATATAGCATTGTAGTTTGGAATCTGAAGCTATGGATTTGAATCCAGTCTGTCTTCTGTAGCTGGGCCAAGACAGTTATGCTGTGCCTCTGTTGCTGCACTGTAAAACTAAGATCACACAAAGAGGTCCATAACTTGTATTAAATGAGATACAGATGAAGTAAGCTGGTGTTATACTGTACTTTTTTTTAAATTTTAATTAAAAGAAGCATTTCATTACAACAGCATTAACCTATTCAATAACATTTTTCTGAGCTAGGGTACATCTCTTTCAAAATTGGCTGTACATTTTTAGGTTTACAGAGGAATTATTACGCTTGTACAATCTTTTACTGATTATAAACTCTACAAGACATAAAATTAAATGAGGTTTTAATGTTTAGAAAAGATCTCCACTTCGTTGTTAAAATACAGTTTCATACAGAAAAATTCATTTTAAGGCAACTGACATTGAGACGTTTTCACATGCATTTCTAATCTCTATATATATGACTATTACTGGTCACAGTCACTTACTTTCTGAGTTCCGTGGCATCTGAGTATGAATATAAACTCGTCAGATAAACAGCCTTCTTCTCCCTCTAGAGCCTCCATACTCTGTCATCCCTGCCAATGTCCACTGTGTTGTCAGGACCCCCATCTATTGCCCCCATCTGTCCTTCTGATAAATCTAGTCAGCCAGAGGTCCCTGTTCCAGGAGGATCAGCTGTTCCTCATCTACAGCAATCCATTGTCAGTATTCCTTTGGATAGAATTGGGG
>NW_008360314.1:3100841-3102097 GCF_000622305.1 Nannospalax galili
TGTGAGCGGGCTGGCGGAGTCAAGGCGTGGAGGGCTGCACGGTAGACTTACCCCCAGAGAGGCCTGGGGGCAGGAGAGCGGGCCAGGAGAGTTAGCCAGTGGTGCAGGTCCGGGAAGTAGGGAGAGGTGAGGGCGGGGCCAGGTCCCATGGAAGCAGTGCTCCTGGGGCTCGAGGAAGGCACCAAGCTGGCCTGGTCGAAAAACGATCAGGAAGCAGCACCAGTTCCCCAGGTGTCTGGGGACCCAAGACCAGGAATGGCGCAGGGCCCAAACCAGGAGCAGAGAACTGCAGCAGAGATGGAAGGGCGAATGAGGCCGGGGAGTCAATGCGCGGAGGGCTCCGCGATGGTACCACCCCGAGAGGCCTGAGGATAGGGTAGAAGGCCAGGAGAGTTAGCGGGTGGTGCAGGTCCGGGGGAGCAGAGAGAGGTGAGGGCAGGTCCGGGTCTGGAGGCAGTGGGCCTGGGGCCCAAGGAAGGCACCAAGCTGGTGGGGGTGAACAGGGTCAGGAATCAGCAGTGGCTCCCCAGGTGTCTGGGGTCCCAAGACTAGGAATGGCACAGGGCCCAAGCTTAGAGTAGAGAACAGTGGGGGAGATGGAAGGGTGAGCGCGGCTGGCGGAGTCAAGGCTCGGAGGGCTGCACGGTAGACTTACCCCCAGAGAGGCCTGAGGGCGCGAGAGTGGGCCAGGAGAGTTAGCCAGTGGTACAGGTCTGGGAACCAGGGAGAGGTGAGGGCCTATACTGTACTTTTTAATCCTAGCACCAAGAGACTGACAGACGAGAGGATCAGAAGTTCAAGGCTAGCCTGGCCTGCATAACATGTCTCAGAAAAAGTCAAGTAATATACCTAGGAGAAAAATTGAAATACTGCTTTGTTGGTGGGTTATAATTCTAGTTTTGAGCTTGAAACAATCTCAAAGTTCTTTTCCTCAATTCTTCATTCTAAAAATAGGAAGTCAGAGAGAGCAATAGTAATTTCCCCATAAATAACTGTTGAAATTACTGTGGAATAGGATGAAAATCAAGGTTTTCATAAAGCTCTTTCCATTACATCTGGTAATCCTTATTTGATGAGGCTGGCTACAGCCTACAACAGCAATAAAATACAGGTTTTTAGACAAACATGTGAAATCTACATCTACCTTTTGTGTGTGAGGTCCAGGTAAATTATAGCTTGATTTTTCTCTGTGTACAATGTCATGGGTCTCTGTCTCTGTCTCTGTCTCTGTCTCTGTCTCTCTCTCTCTCTCTCTC
>NW_008360314.1:3102228-3117823 GCF_000622305.1 Nannospalax galili
TCTTTAGCTATGTCTTTGGTCCACTTTAAAATTTATTTGGTGCCAAGATTTTTCAGAGGCTGTCCTTAAATTTCTGTTTTCCCTACTTCAGCCTCCTGAGTAACTAATATTACAAGTGTGTATCACCATCCCCAACCTCGAGTGGGTTTTTGTAATCCTTGCAAAGCTAAAAACAAATGGTGTTCTATGACTAAATGAGATAAGAATAATACACACTGTACAGCGCTTTAGCACTTAAGAAGTTCCCCCATTAGAGTTAGTTGCTAATAACAAGACACAGGAAAAGAAGCAGAGAAGGAAGCATTTTAAAGGAAAAAATGAATTCCCTAAGCCCTATTATAGATCAAGGGAAACTTGAATCCTGCGAAGATTGCAGTATCACTTTGAAATCTGAAGTGAAGTCTGATTAGAAGAAAATTAAGTAAGAGCTGGAGAGATGGCTCACTGCTTAAGAGCTCTGACTGCTCTTGCAAAGGATCTGGGTTCGATTCTTAGTACCCACATGCGTGCTAAGAACTGTCCTTAACTTCCAGGAGATCAGATGCCCTTTACCACCCTCCATGGGTTTGCACGAATGTGGTACAGGCAAAACAGTCATTCACACAAAGTAAGACTAAATAAAAAAGGAAGTAGTAGAAGAATGGAAGATGGAATGAAGACCAGAGGGAAAAGATGATAAAAAAGATTGTCAGCAAGCTTTTCTGTTACTGCTGAGAAATTCCTTCTTAGTGCCACAGCATCACAAGTATGGTGTAATTTGATTATACTGCCCAATTTGACTTTCCTACCAATGGCCCGCTCCACCCCACTCTCACTCAAACTGTCACTCTTTCTTGACTCCTACTGAGTATAATTGAAGCCTACTTGTGTGTAAAATCATTGTCCCACAAAAGCTGATGTTCCAGAGGATGTCAGAGCTAGAATATATCTAGTAGGCCCTGGGATCTCATTTCACTGCATGATGAAAAGGCCCTGTAACAGCAAATGATATGATCTTCAGATGAATCACTGTCACCATCACAGGCGCCTGTCAGATAAAATAGACTGAACCACCAGACATATTAACATATTTAAAGTTCTAGCATACAGAGTCAAACAGGAGTTTGGGTCAAAGGAGACAGACAGAAAATGAAAGCTGGTCTTTTACTTAACCCATGGGCCCAGTTGAAAAATCTATAATTTTTAGCAAAAGCAACTTTTTTTTTTACTGCTGTAGAAGGAA
The DNA here is from genome assembly GCF_000622305.1 of Nannospalax galili. NCBI lineage: Eukaryota > Metazoa > Chordata > Mammalia > Rodentia > Spalacidae > Nannospalax > Nannospalax galili. The sequence goes on from NW_008360314.1 coordinate 3,103,451, forward strand.
TGGGAAGAAAAATTCCAGAAATTTGTGCCCATTTTGTAGTAGTATTAAGCAAGGTCCTTGACAGGAACAGTCAACAGACTCTCTCTCTCTCTCTCTCTCTCTCTCTCTCTCTCTCTGTGTGTGTGTGTGTGTGTAGTTATTTATTAGATTAGCTTGCAGGTGTGGACTCGGAGTCCAACAATGTTGTCTACATGCTGGAGAGGCTGAGAAACTGGCAGTTGCTCAGTTCATGAAGTTGGATGCCTCAGCTGTTCCAGTCTGGCCCTGAAATCCTGGAAGCTCCCTGGAGAGTTGCTGGTATTGAGTTCACATTGGAAGAGAGAGGAAGCTGGAATCTGTCAGCTGTGGGTGCCAGCACAGACATTCAGATAAAAGCAAAAGCAAGTACATGCTGCTTTTTACCTTGAACTTCTTTATATCATGGTCATTGGTTGGAGGGTACCACCCATTTCCAGGGTACCTGCTTCTCCCTCAGTTAATCCTCTTTGGAAAAGTCCTTGAAGACATGCCCAGAGGCATCTCTAAAGCTACCAGGTTGATAATCAAAACCAACCATCACAGCAACTACCTGCAATAATTTCTTCTTTCTGACTCCCGAAGTCAAGTCACTGAGCAGAAGTCCCTGTAGTAGAAGGAGCTGAAGAAAAGAACCATACTGTGAAGGAACAGACAGACTGGGGAGAGAGAGAGAGAGAGAGAGAGAGAGAGAGAGAGAGAGAGAGAGAGAATGAATAATGCAAAGAAGAGAGAAGAGCCTAAAGTGGTGCTGAGACTTTATTTTTATTTATTTATTTTTTAGTCTTTTTGAGACAAGGTCTCCCTGTTGGCCTGGAACTCACTATGTAGACCAGGTTGGCTTTGAACTCATAGAAATCTACCTGCCTCTGCTTCCAAAGTGCTAGGGTTAAGGCGCATACCACCATGCCTGGCTGTATAAAGCATTTTAGGATTTTTTCGGGGGGAGGGGGTTGAGACAGGGTCTCCCTGTAGCCCCAACTGTCCTGGAAATCACTATGTAGACCAGGCTGGCCTTGCACTCACAGAGATCTGCCTGCCTCTGCCTCCCAAGGGCTGGGATTAAAGGCATGCGCCACCACACCCCGCAGCATTATGAGAAAAACTTAAGAGCGCAACCTTGCATTATATTATGCTGAAAACTGGTAAAAAATATTGAAATCTGTGCAAAATAAAGAAATTGTCTTGCTTGGGTGGTAAGGATGATTTTTTAACTTTTTTTGCGCATTTTAAGTATTCTATCATTTGCTTATTTGTTATTCTTGTATCAAACTAATAAAAATAAAAAGTTGATTTTGCATAATTTTCTTTTGCTACTTGAAAACTGATAAAAGAGAGAGTGATTTATAATGGCATCCCTCATGACTCAAACACAATGATCAACTATAAAGTCTCAAGTTCATTTCATAAATAGATATAAAACTCTAGTGATTCAAGTCAGTCTTCCATCTGTCTGAGTATGAAATGGTCCCACAAGCTCATGTGTTAATGGCCTGGTCCCCAGCTGGTGGTGTTATTTTGGGAGGTTCTGGGAACTTTGTCAAGTGAGACCTAGCTAAAGGAATAGGTCAAGGCAGGGGGAGCTGATGTTCTTGGGCAGTTGTATCTTATCCCAGGCCTCTTCTGTTCATCACAAGGTGAGCTGTTTTGTTCTACCACATGATTCCCACCAGGACATTCTGCCTCACTATGTGCCCTGAAGTGTGGAAGGGCTGTGGTCTGAAACCTCTGGAATCATGAACCAAAACAAATCCTCCCTGTTTTCTCAAGCATTTTGTCACTAAAAACCCTTTCCCCAGCCCATTTTATACTGCCCTGTTTCTCAAATTTAAGGTTTCAATTTAATATGAGCCAGAGGATCATATTAAGAATAGTTACAGAATTTAAGGGTGGGCAGTGCTAGGTATTAAACTTAGGGTCTGGAGCATGCTAGAGAAGCAGTCTCTACTGAGCATATCCTAGCCCTTCTGTAAGAAGGCATTTGTTTTGACTGGGCTTGATGGTGAATGCCTCTTATCCCAGCACTCAGGTGACTAAGTCAAAAGGATTGGGAGTTTGAGGCCAGCCTGGCCTATATAGTGAAACACCTTGTTCTCCCTTAGATCAGGGACAAGTATTTCCTGCTTTACAATGCACTCTACAGCTATTTGGCAGTTGTTCCCCAAGATCGTTTCAATAGATAACTGTTATATAGACTTACGAAGTTTCGTCTTTAGGCATGGTCTGTCATCATTGTGCCTTCTGCTGCCTGAAGAACTGTGAAGACAAAGGTGATAAGCTCAGCATTGTGTTCTTTTTAGTTTCCCAAGTCCTTTAATAGTGGCATTGGTGTGATGCACTACAGTAGCTCAGAAAGTATCACAACTTCCATCTGAGGATGCAGATTTTCAAATAGAGAAGATCCTGAGGTTTTCACATACAAAGGCCAATCACAGCAAATTCAATTTGTAATAACCTTGAAAATAGCATTTCTGTCAACATGGAATCCGCCGGGAAGGTACATCTACTTTTTGTTATTTCTCTGGTTTTGCATGTGGTTCTGTCTTCCGAGCATGGCTCTGATCTTGTGTAACTGGGTTAGTTCTTGTGAAAGCAGGTTGGTTAAAGTGAGCCCCCCCGGCATGCTTGTGCTTTCTTCAGGCAAACAAGCTCTTTTTCTGCTTTCTCCCATACTGAGATGCTACCATGAGGACCTAGATAGGATTCCTACATTATGCCATTGGCTCCTTCCAAAGGCCAGGATCCAGGTATGTGAAGCTATCTTGTTATTCATCCTTAGGCATTTTGTTACAGAAACACAAAATTGGCTAAGACAAATTATGTCTAGAATTAAAAATAATATACTTTAAAAAAATTTGGGAGACGGGGTCTTCCTGTAGCCCCAGCTGGCCTGGAACTCACTATGTAGACCGGGCTGGCCTCAGTCTCACAGAGATCGTCTTGCCTCCGCCTCTTGAATGCTGGGATTAAAGGCATGGACCACCACTCCTGGCAACATATTTACTTTAAATTTTAACTTCTTTAAAATTACTAAGGTAAAATTCTAAAAACTAGGTAGTATGATGGTTAATCTCATTTGTAGACTTGATAAAATACAAAATTACTAGGGAGGCAGACCTCTGGGCATGTATGGAGGGGATTACCTGGACTCTGTTAATAGAGGGGGGAGTTCCACCTACTATGGGTGAGACCATTTCCTGGGCAGGGGATTCTGGTTATATAAAACAGAGAAAACTAACTGAGCACTACTGTGCATTCGCCAGTCTTTGCTTCATGATCTTGGATGCAATGTAACTTCTGCTTCAACATGTGACTTCCCATGTTGATGAACTGTGCCCTTGAACTGTGAGTCAGTATAACCTTCTCCCTTAAGTTGTTCTTGCCAGAGTATTTTATTACAACAGAAGAGGAAATCAAGACATGGACATTAATTATTAGAATAGTAGCCCTGTTCTGACTTTTTTCTAGTTCCCTGTCTAGAGCTTATAATGCTAATTACTCTTGCCTTAAAAAAAAAAAAAAGCTGGATACAAGGATGTGCATCTGTAACCTAGCACTGGGGTGGGGGTGGGGCAGTTGGATCCCTGGTGTAGCTAGCCAGACAGCCTAGCCTACTTGGTGACTTCCAGGCCAGTAAGAGTCCTTGTTCAAAAAAGAACAGGTGAGGGAGAGTTGATCTTCTTTTACAGAGTGACGCTAGGCTGATCAGGCTCCAGTGGATGAACTCATACCAAGAGATATCCAGGTACACAACTTGACTTGGTGACAGAATGCATGGAATCTCTTGGGTGGGGTATGGGGGGCTGCAGGTAGGGGAAGGGTATAAATATGATTAAGATCTAGGGTATAAAATGCACAAAAATTTAATAAAAAATATATATTAAAAAAGAACTTAATTCTTTCATAAGAATAAACAAGCACTTCCATCTCAAAAAATGAGAGTACATGAAGTTATCAGAAAAAAGTGATGGGGAGATATGGAAGGAGTTGGAGGGGAGGGAGTGGGCATGGATTTGATCAAAACACCTTATAGGCTTATATGCCTGTGTATGTAAAAAAAATTCAAACACACACAAAACACATACACATATACACACACACAAAGAATATATACTCACATATAAGGGATTGGTGCTACAATCCACAAATGAGGGGAAACATACATCACTTGCTTTTCTGCATTTGTGCTACTTCACTTAGTATAACACTCTCTAGTGCCATCCATTTACCTGAACATTTCATAATTTCATCTTTTCTTCCTGCTAAGGAGAACTCCATTGAGTAGAAGTATCACATTTTCATTGCCCATTCATCAGTTGAGGGACATTTAGGTTGTTTTCATTTCTTACCTATTGTGAAGAGAGAAGCAACAAACATGTATGTACAGGTATCTCTACAGTATGATGAATCCTTTGGGTATATGCCAAGGAGTGGGATAACTGAATCATATGGTAGGTTCATTTTTAGTTTTTTGAGAGTTCTTCACAGTGCTTTCCATAGTGGTTGCAGGAGTTTGCATTCCCACCAACAGTGAATGAGAACTCCCCTTTTTCCAAATACTTGCTAGCATGTGGAATCTTTTGTTCTCTTGATCTTAGCCAGTCTGACTGGGGTAAGAGGGAATCTTAAAGTGGTTTTTAATCTGCATTTCTCTATTTACTGAGGGTGCTGAGCACTTTCTAAGGTGTTTCTTAACCTGTTCAGGTCTATAGCCCATCTCTTTATTGGGTTGCTGTTTCTTTTGCTGTACAGAAGCTTTGTGGTTTAATGAGGTCCTACTTATTGATGGTTGATCTTAATGCCTGAGTAGCTGATGTCCAATTTAGAAAGTCCTTTCCTACATCTGTATCTTTGAGGGTACTACCTATGTTTTCTTCTAGGAGTTTCAGAGTTTCAGGTTTTATATTGAAGTCTTTGATCCGTTTGGAGTTGACATTTGTCATTCTACAGGTGGAGATCCAGTTTTGCCAGTACCATGTGGTTTTTATGACTATAGCTCTGTAATATAATCTGAGACCTGGTGTGGTAATCCCTCAGCATTGTTCTTTTTGCCCAAGATTGCTTTGGCTATCTGGGGTCTTTTGAGGAGGGAATGATATGCAAGAGGTACAGTGTGGGAGGGGAAGGTAATCAGGAGCAGGGAGATAGCAGGAGGTGAGTGTTTTTTGGGGGGGGGGATAATGGAGGTCCTGGGACTGGGGAGGGAGGTCAGATAGGAGGAAAAATAAGTAGAGATGAATGAATCTCAGGGGCCTAGGGAATCCAGAGGGAAATGTGATGCCCCTAAAACCCCATGAGAAATGCATACACAGTGTCTGAACATTAGTGCATATGTATATCTCGGGGGGGGGGCTGTTTGGCAAAGAACACAATGCCAGACAGAAGAGACCTTCCTTTGAGTGGTTGGTGAGAATAGTCCAGGAGACACAGGCTATTGACAAAGCTCCTAGTTATCGCCCAGAACTAGTAGATAAGACCCTACTGCTGAAGACAGGACATACTTTCGATATAGGACCCTTGGAGCCATGGATTGGGAACTGACCTGAAAGCCTTCTAACTGAAGACTAGCTCTCATAACACTAGATGATAATATGCACACTGCTAAGGGAGAAAAATCAATCAGTGATCCAACCCAGCCCTAAAGTCTAATAACCATAATGACTGGCATGGCAGACTACCTCTATTGGTACAGTAGTGGCACTGCTGTCTGGGGCTCGCTCAAAAGCTATGTAACTGGACTTAAAGCCCTCTCAATGGGACTGAATGCATTGGTGGCACTGTAAACTCAGGAAATACCCATGGCTGGAGAGGACATGGATCCTAGAGAAAACCCTATCTCTGTCATATCTCTAGACAAATGAAATTTCTTACCATATGCTAAATATTGATCCTTATATTTACAGACAAGCATATCATACACCACTATAAAAGAGGCTCCTTTTGCAACAGATGGAAGCTACTACTGAGTTCCACAAGTGGACAGACACAGAGAGTATGGATCTGAGAGACACCCAGTCCTAGGTGACACATGTACAGTTGAACCTCTACATCTAAGGCTCATGGAACATGGTGAAATGAGGGGTAGAGAGAAAACAAATGCATTCCTCAACTCTCACCAGTGAAGCTTCCTTATACAACAGAATGTGAGTCACACAGGGGGCCACAACTGTCCAAGCTTAGGGGAATAGGAGACTCAAAGTGTAGTATTTCTGGATAGGACTCCTATACTGAAACTCACCCACCCATGGCTCAGGGACCATGGTAGAAGAGGGGGTGGAAACATTGTAGGAGCCAGGACTGGTTCATGAACAGAGGGAAGCACAGGATTTCAGGCCACTGGAAGCTTGGACATATGAACTTGTGGCAATGGTGGCATGGAGCACAGGACACAGACAAGGGCCTAGAGGGGAGAAGAGGAATGGTTGGTGGGCCGGCCCTAGACTAAGAACTATTGGAGACTGATTGCTACTGGGAGAGGGAGAGTATGCCTTACTTTCTGTCTCTAAATGGGCTGACTAGACTCCACTGGATCGGTTTGCACGGAAAGATGTCTGGGTACAAATGCTTGACTGGATAGGACTGACTTGGCGTGTGTGGCAGAATGTATGAGGTCTGGTGGAAGGATAGGGGCCATGGATTGGGGAGGAGTTTGTATTTGATTAAGAACTGTTGTATGAAATTACAAAAGCTCAATACTTTTTTTTGAAAGCTTAACATATAATTATTGCACATATATCTGGTAAAGTTCAGTTATTTTGACTTTGCCTTGTGTTAGCCTTGCTCTCGGTCGACTGCACATTGTCCTTCTGCTCCATGCTGCTGTGTTCTCTTCACTTTGCTTTTGTTCTCCTTGCTAGGGAGGTGACTAGTTCATGGAAGCAGAGACTAGGACGTGGTTCACAGAGCACAGGCAGAGAAGGCTCATCAGCGGGTGCCTGCGAGTGGCTGCATCAGCCTGAGAACTTTACTTCAAAACAGAAGTTCTTAGGGATGATGGGGTAGATACTGGAAACAGATAAGAGAGTAATTCACTATGTCTTTAAAGGAAATAGTTTTTTTTTTTTTTTTTTAAAACAAGGTCTCATTATTATAGTCCTAGCTGCTGGCCTGGAACATTCTATGTAGACCAGGCTGGCCTGGAACTCTCAGAGAAATGCCTGCCTATGCCTCTCAAGGTCTGGGAGTAAAGACGTGCTATCACACGTGGATTTAGTCAAGATTTTATAAAATTAAATCGGCAACCATCACATAGACTTAATCACACGAATTCATTCTCTAAAAGCAGTAGGTGAGTTATTTAAGGAAACACAAGTGAAGCAGACTTCAGATGATACAGATATTTAAACGTGAAGAGAGGTTTGTTGAAGGGTCCAGGGGGATGATAATGAAGACGGGGTGCAGCTCTGAGATTGTGGGCACTTGCACAGATTTGGAACATTGCTAAATGAATGGGTAAAACAGTCCCAACTAGACAGCAGAAAGCCTGCCTGCTGCCCCAGCCTCCCTTTCACCCCAGTGACCATCTGTATTTGGAGAATGGAAAAATCTGCCCTGGCTGCTGAGGTCTGGAAAGTGTCACCTGGATTTCATGGACAGAAAGAAACTCATTTCTCTGTCACTTTCTGTTCCCTAAGGGCAGAGTCCATGTACTCTGCTTACTCCCCCCCCCAACCCCCCACATCTCCTTTTGTTTATTTTTCAACCTCATATAGCATACGTCTGGGGTGGCTCATGTGCAGCTTTGATCCAAAGCATCAAAGCTCTGGGAGATGACTTGCCAGCAGTGCCTTCCACTGCCTGGAGGACAAGGCTGCTTGGAGTATGGTCTTCTATCAGAGTATCGAAATGAAAAGTTCTGCCTACCTTGTCCCACAGTCTATATCAGGGTTTCCAGTTTAATTTGTAAAAATCTTGGTTAATGCCATGTGTGGTGGTATATGTCTTTCATCCCAGCACTTGGAACACATAGGCAGGCATTTCTCTGGGAGTTCAAGGCCAGCCTGGTCTACAGCATTCTTGACAGTTGTCTAGGTTTCTATGGATGGGGATGGCTCAAGTGACCTGTGCAGACCTTAAGCCTGGAGGAAGCTGGTCTGCTGGTCTTCTCCACTGAGGAAGGCTGTGAAATTACCATTTGCTCTGTCTCCTCTCAGATTTCCTTCCCGGTTCTCTGGAACCCCAAGTGTGTTTGGGGAGTGTGGTGTGCACACAGACTCAGATTCATGAGTCTGTCTGATTCAAGCTTGTGGAAAAGGTGACTCTAGTAATTCCCCTTCATGGATGAGGTCTTTTACTTTTGTGGTTCAAATGTATTTATACTCTTCAAATAAGTCTGGAAGAAGCCCTATGACTGCCTCTGAGTGAGATTGTCTTCAATATGACTGGGGAAAACTAGGGATTCCAACAATGAAGCATCAGGTCAATGTAGCTCTGAGGTGATGGATTTCACTATGAGCATCCATTTCTAGTAGGGTCACAGCTCAAGGGGTTAAAACAACTGAAATTTATTTTTCACAGTTTGGGAGGCTGGAAAGCCCAAGGTCAAACCAGATAAGTATCTAGTAGTTTACAGACCTCTTACATATAGTATCATGTGATGGAAGGGGTAAAGGGTGCTCTGGGATTTCACTTATGATAAGAACTCTCATCCTATTTATGAGGGTTCTAGTCTCATAACCTTGTTGCCTCATAAAGGCCTTTATAATATTGCCACCCTGGGGATTGGGAGTTCAACACATGAGTGTGTGTCTGGGGGCGACAAATGTTCAGACTATAGCCATAGGGTATCCATAACAATCCATGCAAGGTTAACGGCACATTCATGATCAGGGAGCAGTATCTGCAGTCCTGTGATGCTTGGGAATGAATTTGGCCTCCAGGTGGGGTGGCTGTCCTTATCCTGGTGTCTCTGTCGCTTCCTATATCTTTGTCAGAGCTTGCCTAGCTTATGAGGGACTCTGCCTTCCCTTCCCTGGTTCTCGACTTCTGACAGACTCCCAGTGCTGGATCTTCAGAAATGAAAACTGAGCATTTATTGATTTCTCTCTTTAAAGTACACCTGGATGTTTTCTCTTGAGAGGCTGAATTTGATAGCATTCAATAAACCAAAAATTTTTAGCCACTATGTATTGACTGGTATAAAGTTGTGTTGATTTTTAATTAATTTTAATCAATACATTCTACTTAGGCTACATTCGGCCTTCAATACACATATAGGCATAAGAAATTTACATTTATGACATAAAAAAGAATAAATGTAAGAATGTATGTGTATTAGTTATTTTTCTGTTGCTGTGATAAACATTGTAGCCAAGGGATCTTATAGGAAGATTAGAGTCATGTGGGGAGGCATGGTGAAGTGGCTGGATCAGGAGCAGGAAGCTTAGTGCTCACATCTTCAAGCAGGCACAAGAAACAGAGTGACTGGAAATCTGGTAAGATTCAAGAACTCTCAAAGACCCCAGTGTCATGCTTCTTCCAGCACAGCCACACTTTCAAAGACCTCCTAAAACAGCACCACCAACTGGGGATAAAATATCCAAATACTTGAAGCCTATGGGAGACATTCTCATTCAAACCACCACAGTGTGTGTGTGTGTGTGTGTGTGTGTGTGTGTGTGTGTGTGTGTGTGTGTGTCAACTTGACCAGTCAGTATGTAACTTCATACTTCAGGGCAGGGTTTCCCAGCCTTGGCATTGTATATCTTTCTGTTGTTGTGGAAGCCATTCAGGCATTACAAGATGTTTAGCAGCTTTCCAGACTTTGGCTCACTTGATGTGAGTAGCACCTTTCCTCATCCTGACCATGTTGTCATAACCAAATGTGTCCCCCAACATTGCTAAATGATGCTAAGGGATCAGACTGTCTGTATTAATCTTTTTTTAAAAATCATTGCTGTGACCTAATAAAAGCAATGGAAGGGAGAAAGATTTATGTTGGCTCATGGTTTCAGAGGTTTTACATGATTGCTTAGCCCCTTGTGCCTCAGAAAAACTTTATGGTGGTGGCAGGACATAACAGAGTTTCTTCAGCTCACAGCAGACAGGGAGCAGCCACAAGACTGGGGAGCAGAGACTGGGGAACCAGGCATAAACTTCAAAGGTGTGCCTCCCCAATGACTTCCCTCAGCTAGGGCTCATCCACTAAAGTTTCTAGAACCTTCTAAAATAATTCCACCAACTGGTAACCTAACATTCAATACCTGAGACTGTGGGTGACATTTCATATTAAACTGTAACCTTATTCCAAGGTCTACAACCGCTGGTTGCAGTGACTACATTTACATAGTGTCATCTGTATCTTCTAAGAGCTTTTGATTGTGTGTATCACCATATGTTCAAAACCTACAGGCTTATGAATGGAATATTTTCCTTGTCTTTAAAAAACAGTGGTTAAGAGTGTGTACTGCTCTTGCAGAGAACCAGAGTTCATTTTCTAACACCACATTGGGGTGGGGAGCTCACAACTGCCTTTAACTCCAGCTCCGATGCTTTCTTCTGACCTCTGTGGGCACTACTCACGTGCATTCCCTCCCTCCCACATGTTCATAATTAAAAATAAAAATGAATCTTGAAAATATCATTCCCAAGTAGCTCCCAGAATTTCTGTATTAAATAACACACTGTCTTCTTATTGATACTGACATTCTTTCGTTTGTATTTTCCTCATAAGTTATGGCCCACTGCTTTATTTTCAGCCCCTCGATACAATTCCTGTTTCAACATTCCTAAAACCATTACCACGCAGAATTAGAATTCTGTAGAGCTCATCAACCCAAATCTACCTTCTTTATGCTCCTTCTAAAGTACAGTGAGTGTTAGACTCAGATATAACAAAATACCACAGACAGGGTGACTTATAAGTGGCAAAAGGTTATTTCTCACAGTGCTGGAGACTGGAGGTTGGAGGCTGAGGTCTCAGTGGCAGCATTGTTGGGTTCTGGTAAGGGCCTCTTCCTGGTTGCAGACAACCTATTTGTTGTTGTGTTCTCACATGAGGGAAGAAAGGCCTAGGAGCTGAATGTGAAGTCACTAATCTCACTTATGAGTGCTCCACCCCCATGATTTACACACCTTCCCTCCCCTTCATCATACTATCACACTGGGAGTTAGGCTTTAACGTATGAATATTAGGGTGACACAAACATGTAGTTGATCATACCTCACTTCATTTGTATACTAATACTGAGCTTATTGCACAACAATCAAGAGGTTTTTTTTTTTTATATTAGAAATAGCTATTGTTTATTGAGCCTCAACTTAAGTCTCTCTACATTTCTCCACCTTGAAAATATATGTGAACATTCAGTCATAGATGGAGAGGGGCTGAAGAGTCTTACATGCAATGATTTTCTGTGCTTGGGCAATATTATGTAATCCTTTAGGAACACATTGAATGTAGCATTCTGTGCAATGAAACCCTTTCCAAAGTTTGGTGCTGCTAAAGAGAAAATGTTTCTTTCTCACTCTCTCTCTCTCTCACATACTTGAGTGCTAAATCTGTTTGTATGGAAGATCAGGATGGTATAGTGTGTCCTGATTGAGCACAGTGTATAACTCTTCCGGCTTCTGATTCTGTGCTTATGGTATAAAGCTCCCAAGAAGATAGGCTCAGGAGACAAGTCCAGCTTCCTTGTGTGGAAAATACTTCTGAAAAGCTCTTTTGTTTCTGGAATGTACCAAATGGGTGTTCTCTGTATACAAACATTCAAATCCTTGAGAAGAGGCAGGTAGGCTACAGTTTAACACCCACCATCTCTAATAAGACAGGGAAATTCCTCATTCAGTGCTACAAATTTCAAATCCATGAAATTTGAAGACAGCAGTAAATATTTGACTCATTCAATATTGGGTAATGAGCTGGAGGTGCTTTTCCTGGTCCCACTCAAAGGGCCGCACCCCTTCTGCCAGGATTGCCTGCATGACTGCCTCATCTGTCATCTAACACAATAGTTACCTACACAAAGCTTTTCTTCTCTGCAGGCAATGCCATGGCTTCCTTTTCTGTGTCCCCCAACCCTTCGATGCACTATACCTAGAGCTAAACAAAATGTTCTGTAGTGGTTTCTTTACATACCTGCCACTCCAGGGAGGTGATGCACTCCTTAGAGCCAGGAACTACATTCTCAGCATTTTATACATCCTTTTGTTGAATAAATCTTTGAGTCTATTTTTATATCTCTCTGAAAACCTTACAGTGATTCCCCTTATTATCAGCAAATTTCACTTCTTTGTTAAGTATCTTGACACAACAGCCAGACTGAAGGTTTTTACCCTCTCTGGGTATGCTGGGCTCTCGTCCCACTTTCTTAAATAATAATATTTCCCGGTGCTAAGAATACCTCTCCCCAAACACCAAACTACTTCTTTTCCTGTTTTTATTAGCTTTCTCCTATTCTCTGGGCTGGTTGGAGCCTCATCCTGAGTACTGTGCTTTCCCCAATATAGCACGTAACAGACACTACTGTGACTACACACTTACTTGTCTGCTTTACCCCTAGCCTGAATGATGCCTGAGCATACACTATGCAATTTCCCTTCCTTCTAGCAGAGGACTGCTACTCAGCAAATATTTGTTAAATTTTATTTCATTCTGAATTAATATCACATATTGTAAAAGTTTCCCATAAAATAGAAAAGGTAGGTAATATGAAATTGAAAACTTGCGTTCTTATCCAGGTTCTGATATTTATACATAGATAGGAAAATAAAATGTAAAAGTTTGTTCAAGCTTAGAGTGTTTTAGAAAATAAGTAGACATAAGCAAAGAGAAAGAGGCTTGGGCCAGGAAGTGGGAGCAAAGTTCAAGGAAGGTGGAGAAACAAGTCAGCATGGCAGCAACTGGGGTTAACAGGCCACAGTGGGAAAGGGACATTGACTTACTACAATGACATGATTGTGTGGGAGCCTGGTCAGGACTCTACTCAGACAGTCAGGTAACACTGATTGCCCGGGGGTTGGGGAAGAAGTGAATTTTATAAAATATAAATTTATTGAATTTTTTTGCATTTCATACAATAGATCTTAATCATATTTAGACCTTCCTTACCTGTTTCACCTCATAAGCCCCTCACTTGATTTCATGCCTTCTGTCATATATGCTAAGGCCTATAGAGTTAAATTTGTCCCCAGATGTCCCTCAATGCGAGCTCATCCATTGGAGCCTGGTCAGCCTACCTAGCATCTCCCTTAAAGAAATTCAACTCTTCCTCACCCAGCTATAGTCTGCGACCTATAGTTCCTCTGCTAAGGTTGGGGCTTCTTGCCCATTTCCTCAGTTCTATGCTGGGTTTTGTCTGGGTTGAAGCTTCTGGGAACTTGTTCATATGAACATACAGTTATGGTGACAGCATACACAAGACCCACGCAAACTCAAACCTGACAAGAAGTGGTTTTTGGTCTTAGATAAAGAGAAGACATTAAGGGGGCTGGAGAAATGTCTCAGCTATTAAGAGCACCGGCTGTTCTTGAAAGAGAACAGGGTTCAGTTCCCATACCCACATGGTGGTTAACAATTGCCTATAGCTCCAGTTCCAGAGGATCCAACACCCCCTTTTGGCTTCTGCTGGCATTGCACGACACAGGTGCACCTACATACATACAGGCCAAACACTCATATACATAAAATAAAAATAAATAGGTAAAAGCATTCTTTATAAAAAAGAAGAAGAGAAAGGACATTCAGCCTGAGGCCTATGTGCTTATGCCTATGCCTGGTGAAGCTATTAGATAAATTATTTTCAGCCACCTGCCCTTGCCGCGTGGAAGAGAGATGGTGGAACTCCTGGACCACTCGTCCTGGGCATCGTCCACCCCGATCACCTGTGTGTGAAGTGGCAGGTCATTTAAAGTCTTAGTCTCAGAATCTTTCTCTGTAAAAATCAGGATTTATATTTACATTGTGAATACTAACTTGGAAAATTACATAGAGATGTGATATTTGATGCTGAGTCTCCATGGCACTTATGGGATTACACATAGCTCTTGGAGGGCAGGGATCTCCTGTCTTTTGTGACCCTCCAAAGAGCTCCCTGTGCTGGCTGTCACACTCAGTGGATGTTTTTAAAATGGAATTGACAAATGCAGATCCATTTCTCCTTATGTACCTCTCCTTGGTTTAGAAGCCTTGAGCCTAGATACAGAACCATGCAAGCGTAGTTTAGCAGAACAAACTTATTCTGAGGATCTGACCTGTCTGGGACTTAGGATTAATTGAATTTTTGTAAATTTCATACAATATATTTTAATCATACTTAGATACCTCCCATATCTGCATCCCCTTACTAACTCCTTCCAAATTTTCACATATATATATATATATAACATATCACACACACACAAAGATAGATAGAGAGAGAG
>NW_008360314.1:3117868-3134833 GCF_000622305.1 Nannospalax galili
AGAGAGAGAGAGAGAGAGAGAGAGAGAGAGAGAGAGAGAGACCTATAGAATCATGTTTGTGTCCCCAAATGTCCTTCACTGTGGGTTTATTCACTGGATTCTTGTCAATCTACCAAGACTCTTACCCTTAAACTGAATCTCCCCTTCACAGAAGCAATCTGTTGTCAATATTTCCTCAAATAGAGTTGGAGTTTCTTACCTAGTTCCTCAGGTCTATGATGAGATTTTTCTCTGACTTGAACCTACATGGGACTTGTGCATTCTGTCACCATTGCTGTGAGTTCAGATGACCATCTCTCTGGAAATAGTCATCTACATCCTCTGGCTCTTAGAATCTTCCTGCCCCCCTCTTCCACAACGATTCCTGAGCCTTTGATATAGGTGACATATTCAGGGATAAGCAGTCTGTGGCCTCTTATTCTCTGCATACTGGCCAGCTGTGGTTATCTGTGTTAACCATCATCTGCTCTGTAAGGAAGTTTCTGTGCTGAGAGTTGAAAGATGCATTAATCCATGGGTAAAACAATGTCATTAGAAATCAGTTTAATGCTATATCTATTTGTGAGAATAATTGTATTACACTCTCTCCCACAGCCCGTGGGATATCTAGCCTCAGGTTCCTAGGACTGATATCAGTGTCTGGTATGGGCTCCATCCTATGAAGCAGACCTTAAATCCAATTAAAAAGTAGTTTGATTACTCCTATATATTCATGTCACTATTGTACCAGTGGGCATATGTTGCCAGGTCAATTGTTATAGCTCACAGTATTCACAGCTGAGTAAGATTCCTGCTAATTTTTTTTCTTCAGGTAGCTTGCATAGCACCTTCTAGCATAATAAGAGCAAGAGAGTGGCGATGAAGTTTTGAAGTCAGCACCAGCTTGATTTCTCCTACTTTGTTCTACAGTAGTGCCTTCAGCAATAGGGTCTTACTGTCAGGTTCTGGGGGGTAACCAAGAGCTGGGACAATGGCCAGTATTATTTGAGGATCTATGGAATCAACAGCTTCTAGAGAGGGAGTCCATTTCTGGCATTGGGCTTTTACTTTGCTAGCCTATGGTGTCTAGTAGAGGCAATGTCCTTCTGTTATTGGGTTAACTCTTTTTAATCTCTTCTTATAATGTATATGTATATATTTAAGAAGCTTCTATAGTGGTAGGTTTCTATGTCTTTTTCTAAAGGCCTTCGGTGTTAGTTATCCTTCCCCATATTCCTTCCTCTGCCCTGCCTTCCTATTCCCTGCCACATTTAACCCTTTCTATTCTTTTATTTCTCTTTCTGCCTTTATATTACTGCATTCTGCCACCCTTCTCAGGAAACCCATCCCCTTGGCTTATTAGTTTCCTGACCTCCCCTTGAGACAGTTTTTAAATACTAGAAGAATTGTTTCAGAACTGTGATAAGAGACTGTGTTTTAAGTCTTAGAGATCATCAAACCCAATGTTTACTAACTACACTCACCATTCAGTTACCAATTTCTCCACAATAAATCACATCAAGCTACAATCACATCTGTGACTCAGCACACAGAAGGAGGAGGCAAGAGCATTTTCAGGAGCTCAAGGCCAGCCTAGGCTACAGAGTGAGGCTCTGTATCATAAAAAAAAAGCCAAAATAAAATTAAATAAACCAACAAATCACCCTAAGATTTAATGCCCAAGAATAACAGAGAACATTTCATTATTATGATAGTTAACTTGACTAGATTACAGTAGAGAGCAATTTAGCCAAACAGTAGTGTAGGTGATGGCTGTGAACTTTTGTTGATGTGATTAACATGTATGATCAATTGATTTTAGTAGACTATCCACAGTTTGGGTGGGCTTTATTCACTCCATTGAAAAGGCTTGAGAGCAGAATCAAAACCTCTCTGAAGATGAAGAAATCCTGCCTATGTGCAATAGTGCCACCCTGGTAGCTTCCAGCACCGGCTTCTTCATATTCCACAATGTACATTTCAGATTTGCCTAGTTAGCTCCCACAACCAAGAAATGAATTCATTGCAATAACTCCATCTTTCCCATTCTGAATCTCTTCAAAAGAGCAAGGTCAAAGAACACAAGTTCTTCTTTAAAGGCTCACCTTGGACGTTGTAGATCCTCAATTTAGCCATACTTTATTGCTGCATCAGTCAGAAAGGCTGATTCATACTCAAAGAGAACAATATAGACTGTCACCCAATGGGAAGAGAGCTAATGTCATGTCATGTTATAGAAGAGTCTCTGTCACATTTTATCAACTCATGGTGGAATGAGAGGAGTAAAACCAAATTGTTTCATTTCAGAGGATAGTTCTTTAAGCTTGAGTCTTATACCAAAATATCCTGTATTTATCATGTCAAATATTCTGTATGATGTCATGATGATTGTTGGATGTGGCAATTCATTTTTTATTATTTTTTTCTGTGAAAAACTAAAAGATATGGTCTAAAGGCCAGTCCATGGGGTTTGACGAAATACAGAATTTGGCAGTTTGATTGCATCCACTTTCTACTTAGTGTTGTGAAGTTTTGTAGCATTTCACAAAAGCAATAATTTATCCTGTGAACATTCCTGGTGACCTTGTGCTCTCCCTGTTGAAACATTGGTCATTCTTATTTGGAACTCTTTACTCGTATAAAGTTATCATTTACATCCTTGCTGTAACTTCTACCTTTGATCTTGACTCTTCCCTCTCAGTTCACTTATAGCTTTTCTACTATGTGAGGACCACAATCATATGCCTTTTTCTAGGTTAAGCAACTTTATCCTTGTAAATGTTATATATAGTTTCATCCTGTTGCTGTGATAAAAAACACTCTGACCAAAAGCAACTTGAGGAGGAAAGGGCTTATTTTGCTTATACTTCCAGGTCATAATCCATCATTGAGGGAAGTCAAGGGAGGAATTCAAGAAGGAACCACAGTGGAATGTCGTTTTTAAGCTCACTCTGTGGACTGTCAACAGACAGACTCAATAAAGACAATTACTCAATGGAGACTCTTTTTTATGTAATTCTAGGCTGTGTCAAGTCAGTAGTTAATGCTAACTGGGACACTCCACTCACTCCTTGACATGTTGATGCATACAAGCATCACTAAACTATCATTTTCATTTTTTGTTTTCAAATCTCATGTTAATTTCTTAATATAAAACAGTGCAACTTTAAATGTTTCATAGTCTTTTAAAAAGTCCAACACTTTAAAAATTTAATGTTCCTTTAAAAGTCCAAAGTTTCTTAACTATGGGCTCCTGTGAAATAAAAAAAAGGTACATACTTTCTTATTCCAAGAGGGAAGAAAGCATAAGAACAATCACACTTAAACAAAAAGAAAAAAAGAATTTAGTGGTGTAAATCTAAATCTTGCAATTAAATGCCTGACATCTAAGACTCAACTCATGATCTTCTAGGCTTCAGAGGGCTTGGGCAGTCTGCCTTTTCCAGCTTGATTGTCTGCAGCATATACAGCTTGTCTTATAGGCTCAGACTGACTCTACTGCTACTCTCCTTGGCAGATGTCTTACAGTTCTGGCATCTCCAAAATCCTCAGGTTTCATTGCAGTTGAGGCTTTACCTTTACCAACGGCCTCCCCTGGCTTCCCTACAGGGACTGTGACTCTGCTACATATTGCCAAGCTTCAGGTTCCCTCCATGATCCTTCCTGCCTTGAAGCCAGTACCACATGAATAACTGTTGGATTGCTAAGTTTGGCTGCCAGCTTGTGATACAGCTTTGGCATCCCTGATCCACAGCTGCTGTGTGCTGACCCTGACGATATAGTTTCCTGTTGTCCCAGTGAAGCACAGATTTCAGTCAATGACACTGTTCTCTTACTATTCACAGCTCATTGTTCAGCCTCAGCCTGACCAGCACTCTCTTGTTTGGATGAAGCACAAAATGTTTCACTTATTAACTACAGGTGATTCTTCAGCCTCAGACAATCAGTGTATACAGATTACAGATTCTTAATCCAAAATATCACACAAATGGCCTCTATTCCAAGTTTTGATAGAATCTTTGCTTCCTTCTGAAAACTCATTAGCCAGGTTTCCACAGTACACATTTCTCTCTGCACTCATATCTTCCTAGCTCCCACAGAATGGCCCATTAAGCTCTGTGCAATTAAAAAGCTTTCCCAGCTCAAAATTCCCCAATCCTCCAATAATTTGTATCATAGTTAAAAAAACCACATTCCTGATACTAATTTCTGTTCTAGTTTCATTCTGTGGCCATGACAAAAAACAATGACCAAGAGCAATTTAGAGAGGAAAAGGTATAATTGGCTTACATTTCCAGGTCACAATTAGTCATTGAAGTAAGTCAAGGCAAGAATTCAAGCAGGGACTTGAAGAAGCCATGGAAAAATGCTGCTTGTAGGCTCATTACCTGGTCTACTCATATGCTTATGCTTAGCTGGCTTAAAATTTTATTTGTTAAATATATTTTTATTTTATGTGTATATTACCTGCATGCATGTAAGTGTACCCATGTCATGCAATGCCCATGGAGGTCAGAAGAGGGTGTCAGATCTCCTGGTACTAGAGTTATAGATAGTTGTAATCTGCTGTGTGGGTGCTGAGAATCAAACCTGGGTCCTCTGCAAGAGCATCTAGTGCTCTCAGCTGCTGAGCCATGTCTCTAGCCCCCATAACTGGCTTTTTAAAATATATCCAGAACTACCTGCCAAAGGAATGGTGCCACTCACTGTGGGCTGGGCTCTCCCATATCAATTAATAAGGAAGAAAATACATCATTGACATGCCCACAGACAAACCTGATAAAGAAAATTACTCAACTGAAACTTTAAAAAAATATTTTATTTATTATTTTTATTTTATGTGTATGAGTATATTGCCTGCATGTATGTAAGTACACCCATATCATGTAATGCCTGCGGAGGTCAGAAGAGGGCATCATATCCTCTGAAACTGGAGTTATAGATTGTTGTTAACTGCCATGTGGGTGCTGGAAATCAAACCCATGTCCTCTGCAAGACTGGCCTATGCTCTTAACTGCTGAGCCATCTTTCCAGTCCCGAAACTCTTTTTTTTTAAAAAAAAAAAAAAAAAACTGATTCCAGACTATATCATATTGACATTTAATACTAACTAGGACACTATATGATCAGTTAGCATGTCAGTCTCTAGGTGAGCTTATGTAGAATGGTGGTACTACCTATTGCCGTAGGAGCTTGTAAGATGTTGAGATTACGATCTGCAAGGCACTTTCAAGCTGTATATCTCTATGTTTTTGAATGCTGCTTACACACTTTTAGAAGCACTGACGTTCAACTGTATTCTTTAATAGAAGGTTACTATAGAAAATAATGTGTTCTTAGCATTACTGAATACAATGAGACCATACTACCTTTGATATATGTTATACTTTTATTAATGTGTCTTAAAACTTCAAGAATAAGATATGACATAGACTATACATATAATATATGTCATCAATTTTGATTTCACATTTAGAAATAGCAGACTTCCAGTTTTATTCATTTTTCTTTTCATGCAGTTGAATATTTTACCTGGTTTTCTACTTTGCTTTTCTTCCTATTTTATTATTAGCATTGGAATTGTTATAACTATAATTGTTGCTGTATACTGATATCAATGCTTCTGGGTTCTATTTCTCTTTTTCTTTTGTAGAAGTAATGAAGAGGACACTAATGAATCTTTCAATTCTCATTAATGAAGCTCCCTCATACAACAGAGGGCCAGGAACACAAAAGGGCACAAATGGCCAAAATGTACAGATTAAGAGTCTGCAGAATGCTGGTCCTTGGACAGGACTCCTATATTCACCCACCCAAGGCTCAGGGACCATTGCAGAAGAGGGGGCAGAACAATTGTAAGAGCCAGGGAGGATGTGCATGACCATATGGAAACAGATTTCTACAAGCTCCTGAGACCCTGTTCATATGATTCTATGGCAATAGTATCAGCATAGACAAGTCCCATGCAAACTCAGGCAGACAAAACCCCAGCATATAACTGGGGAAATGAACAGCAGACCCCAATCTTGGCTGAAGAAATATTGGCAGCTGATTACTGCTAGGTGAGGAAGAGCTGATATTCTTAAAACAAAGGACTGTGGTTGACTAGACCAGTGCTTGGACTTGCACTGGGGAACATCTGGGGACACTGACTTGACACAGTGGCCTTAACAGGGATGACAGAGTATATGGGCTCCAGTAGGGGGACTCTCGGATTGTGCTGGTGCTGATGGGGGTATAAAGATGATTAAAATTGTTTGAGATATTCTGTATGAAATACACAAAAATTCAATAAAAACAAATAAAAAAATAATATGGAAATTGGCTCATAAGTGCTCACTGAGTCCCTTAGAGCTCAGAAGATCTCCATTTTCTTTAATGCCATAAAAACACTTATTTTAAAATATGTTTAAAAAATTTTTAGGATCAGTTTCAAATGTAGGTGCCTATAGCTCTTGAGATCCCCCCTTTACAACTTTCCCAAAATAGAACCAAGGTTTTTCATTTCCATCTTTTGAGACATTTTCCCATTCTCCATAGTTTCTCAGTGCTTACTAAGAGTGGTTTAAGTTTGCATGTTTTGGTTTCTGGTAATTAATTGCTCTGTACCTGAAAACTAGAATGACTACATTCTATGTATCAGGTGTGGACACAGAGTCAAATGCTGTCCATCTAATTCCAGAATATGAAACTCTCAATAGATGTCTGGCAATGTATCTCTCAAATATGAAGTTAAAGTTGTTATTGTTTGGATATATGAGTGGAAAAACTCCCATTGAACACCTACAAATAGAAAGAACTTAACAAAGTCAAGGGCATTAGGAAGGGGTGGGGGCGGTCTAAATTTATTTTTCTGTTGACTCCAGAATTGGCCACTGACATGGTTTAAGGAGACATAAGGACATAAAGAACTTTAAACGGTGATAAACACTCTGAGGTGTATTATTCACATTCATCTTTGTGTTCTATGGCATTCGAAGATCCAACCAGTTCTGAGTCAGTCATAACTAATTCTAGATTGATGGTGGCTTTAATGTTTTCCAATATTTAGTTGACAGATTATCTTCAGGTTATTTCTTAAGGCGTGGCAAGAATTTATCAGCAATTTTGCTCAGATGAATTTAAAGTTTAAATCCTTTTGTTACCATGGATGGTATCTGGGTACTTTAGCATTTTTGGTACTTGTAGAGCAAATGATGTTATGTGTTCATGATCATGAAGTGGTTTGCCATATGTGGCTACAATATCACTTCCCTCTCTCTTCTTGGTCCTAGTGCAGCATTCTGTTTTGGTTTTCCTTCTGTGCTTTTGAATACTGCTCTCTATGTACATCAACACACACCACTGTGTTTAAATTCTTTAAATTTTTTTTATTGATTCAAGAAATTCATATAGTGTATTTTGAGTATATTTAGATCTCTTCCTCCATCTCTACCATCACCTTAAAACCTCCACTCAGGGTACAGCATGATGGGGTGGTTGCAACCACCTCCTGACTGCACCCACTGCCAGGTCCCCTTCCCAGAGTTTGTCAGGTGCAGGGCCAGGCCTGAGTGTTTTCTTCCTCATGGTGGAGAATCTAGTTGGCCCTCTTAATGTCCACTGCTCTGGAATCTTCTTCATATCCTGGGGGAACAAGTAATGAGTCATGCTTTAAGTCCTTGCAGTGAGACCCACTGCTGCCATCGTGATCTCTAGTTATTTTCTTTCTTATATGCCAAGTCCTAAGTTCAAAATTTTGAGATCAATATAGAAGCACCCATAGTCAGGAAAATATTCATCTTGTGTGATAAGGTTCCTCACATAGTTCAGCACACACAGTCAGTCTCTTGGGAGCCAGTGTGTCCCAGACCCCCTGGGGCTTGCTTCCTGGGCTGCCTCATTTCACCACCACCTCACCAAATTTCTCAATAAAATGAAGAGGCCCGGAGTCTTATTTTAAGTCCTTGGGAGAGCTGCTGCTTCCCATAGCCATGCAGCTGCCATCTTAGCTCTCCACTTAATTTCTTTCTTACTTGCAAAGTCCTGAGTTCAGAATTTTTGAGATCGATTTAGAAGTGCCTACGGTCTGGAAAATACTATCTTGGCTGATAAAGTTCCTCACTTGTCCCAGCAGATGCATTCTTGGGAGTGCATCTCTTGGGAGCAGGTATGCCCTGGGCCTGGAAACTGGCTGCCTGGGGCTCACCTCATTTCTCCACCACCTCCTTATCTAAAGTCTTTCTTTTGTGAAACAACTAAGAATATACACTTTTATTTCTGTATTCTGGATAAAAGCAGCACTAAATTCCTACTGGCTAGTCTCTATTGTTTTATACAACAAAGGGATTATTTAAAAATATTATTTGAATTTACTTATTTTTATTTTGTGTGTATGAAGGATTTTTTCCGTATGTATGTAAGTGCACCCAAGTTGTCTAATGACTGAAGAGGCGAGAAGAGGGTATCAGATCCCCTGGCATTGGAGTTATAGATGGTTATTAACCACCATCTGGGTGCTGGGAACTGAATCCAGGTCTTTTTCAAAAGCAGCCAGTGCTCTTAACTGCAGAGCCATCTCCATGTTCCCTAAGAGGTTATTTTTAGTATACTTTTATGCAGTTATTATTTTGCTTTGCTGATTAATATGCAGCTGTCCTAGGTTTAGGGAAGGGTTTGCATTATTTTATTATTTTTTCCTACTTTAATTAAATGCATTTTTAATTTTTTTTTTCCCCTCTGACTTATTTGGAGAGTTCAGCAGGGTTGAAACATGTTCTTTAGTTTTTAAAAAAAGTCTATTTTGTCACAGCAGTGAGAAAAGTAAGACAAAAAATTGGTAGAGGAGTGGGTCTGTTGCTGTGATGAATCTTACCATGTGGTTTGTTGGTTTGGTTTGCAGGAGGGATGTCGGAGAGTTTAGAGCTTTAGGCTAATGAAGTCTAGAATGCTATAAGCAGAGCTTAATGGAACATTTGCATGAGAGTTTAAACGTGGACAGTGGAGGACCAGCTCATGAGGTTTCAGAGAGGATCAAGGTCTCTACTGGGAGCTGAGTTAGAGGATATTTACGTTACAGTCTGGCAAAAAAATCAGGTTACATGTCTATGTTCTAGAAATTTGTGTAAGGCTGACTTTTAAAGTAATGGCTTTTATTTATCTGATGGAGGAAATTTCAAGGCAGCATCACGATCCAGCCTGTGGCATTGTTATTGCCCATTTCTCTTAGTCAACTCTACAGTGAGAGAGAGCAGAAAGATGGAAAATGTACAGTTTGGTAAGGAAGGGTATGTGAATATATTTATGCAGAAAAGATCAGTCTAGAAAGTGTAACTATAATTGTTAAAAAGGTTAAAACTCTTAATAAGAAGGCTCATTCTTCTGTACTGGGATAATAGAAAAGTTGTCCTGAGGGCAAAATTATACCTATTGAATACTCCAGTATGTGAAAATATAAATTCATTTGAAAGGAGAGAGTCTGGACTGAGAATGTGACTGAAAGGGTTCCCAGCTCAAAAACAAGTATGTAGGGAAGTATTTTCCTAGGTTTAGACATGAAGACACACAGAAACCACAATGGAAGAGGGCCAGTGCACATTATATCTAAAGCTGGTAGGAGAACTTGGTAGCAACAGGCAGAGCCTGCTGGTTTTGTAGGCATGCAAAATGCAAAGTTATGGGGTAATGGAGGCTTGTACCAAGGTTTCAGCAAGCTGCTGAGGTCAGGCAATGTTTGTTATGGTTGGATTCCCTGGAAGTAGGCACCAAGAAGCTATTGCGTGAAGTTTTGAAGGTGAAGTCTAAGTTGCCATGGAGACCCTGGAATGTTGGCGATGCCAGAACCACGGTCATTTACTGAGGAAAGCTGCAGGAACCAACAGGAGCCAGCCCAAGAAAGAGTGTTTATGTGTGCCGCAGGCAGAAAAACCAAAGGGGAGAAATAAAAGGCTTCACCCAACGCTGGTGGAGCACAGTTGATATCAACACAAGCTACAGATCTGCCTCTGTAGGTTTGGTGTTTGCCGTGTTTGGGTTTCAGTCTTGCTTTGACCCAACCTTTCCTTCATATGTCTCCATTCCATTCTTTTGGAATGGGGATGCTTGCTCTATGCCATTGTCTATTGGAACTATGTAACTTATTATTGTTATTATTATCATTATCATTATTATTTTAAGGGGACAAAAGAAATTGCCTTGAAGCTTAGAAGAGACTTTGGACTTTCAACAATATTGGAACTGTTAAGACTTGGTAACTTTTAGAGGTGGAATAAGTATATTTTTCCATTAGCAGATAACATGAGGGGCCAGGGTTGGGATAATATGATTTAATGTGATATGTTTAGGTGCAAGGAGTCAACTTGTCAAGGCTAAATTTTATGGTCAACTAGAATGGATTTGGAATCACCTAGGAGTCAATCCTCTGAATTTTTCCAGAGAGTTTTATCTGAGGAAGAAAGAGCCATCCTGAATATGGAGAGTACCATCCCATGGACTGGAGTCCCACATTGAATGAAAGGGTAAAACGGAGGAAGACAGCTGAGCATCAAGCATTAATCTCTCTCTGCTTCCTGACGGCAGACATGATGTGATCAGCTGCTTCAGACTCCCGCCATGCTGTCAGTGCTCTAATGGCCTTTATCCCCACAAACCATGAGCCAAAATAAAACTTCCCTTACACTGCTTTTTCCAGGAATTTTTCAAAGTAACAAGAAAAGTAATTATTACATTCCCCTTTGCTGTGTAAATTAACATATTCACAGGTACCAGGAATCAGGATATGAGAACTTTGAAACCACAGTTATTTGAAAGATATTAACATATATTCCTTATTTATTGATTGATTAAAAAATGTGAGCCAGAGGAGAAAAATAAAGACATTTGTATATTTACAGTCTCTTTAGTAAAATTTCAATAAAAATTCTATTATAATGCTTATGCATTATATTTAAGTGTCCTGTTTATCCCTTTCTCTTAACTTAGTACATATGCTTGTGCATGGAATAGACCATATGCATCCTGAAGTTGTCTTTTTAATATTTTGTTTATTATTTTTATTTTATGTGTATGAATGTACTGCCTACATGTATGTAAATGCATTCATGTCGTGCAATGCCCTCAGAGGTCAGAAGAGGGTGTCGGATCCCCAGAAACTGGAGTTATGAACAGTTTTTAGCTGCCATGTGAGTGCTGGGAATCAAACCCTGAGTCCTCTGCAAGAGTGGCCAGAGTTCTTATGCTAAGCCATTTTCCAGCCTTGCATCCTTAAACCTTCTAAACATAGCAAGGTGCCTACTACAAAATAGATGCTATATAAATAATTATGGCATAGAACTTAATGAAATTGATTTACTTTACAACATATTTTGCTATTTTTTTAAACTTTCACAAATGCCTTTTGGCATTTGACTGTCTTTTTCAATGTAACAATTGTCATCTAACATATATTGAGGACTGAGTGGTTTGTTTCTTGCAGTTAAGTGAAACTTCACATAAGAAATACATAATGATGAAAATATTTATTTTTAGGTTTTTAAGAGAATAATAATAATAAGGATATGACAACTTTCCCAATCTAAATGTCTAGGATTTTATTGCCATGCAAAAGGGAATTTAAAGTTTTGGTTCTCTAAGATAGAAGCAGTTACTTACACGATACATAATCACTGAATGTGGAGCAGCTATTCCTTCCTGTGTGACTTTCTATTATATCTAATACATCAGTATTTACAAGTCAGTAATTTGACTTGAATCTAATATTTTATTACATTATTCTGTGCATCTGACAATATGCAAATGATGCTCTGGAGAATCTATATTGCTTCACTTAATTTCTTTCTTATATTATATTTATTTATTTAATTGTGTGTGTGTATGTGTGTGTGTGTGTGTGTGTGTGTGTGTGTGTGTGTGTGTATGTGCATTTGTGTGGGCACATCTGTGTCTTTTGTCTTCCTACCATGGTGGTAAAGGCTATTACACACTGACCCATTGTGCCAGCTCTCATTTCATTTCTTTCCCTTTTTTGGACATTATTCTCCTTTAAACGTACTTATTTGAAGGAGATGAGTGAATTAATGCCATCTTTTTACTCATTCTCAGATCATTCATGAAATCTGAAATCTAAGCTAAAGAGGTGGTCCACTGATGAACCCACTCATACTTTTTAGATATGACATTTTTAATAGCATTTTTTTCTTTGTACTCATGACTTGTCTTCCATTGTTCTTTTCACTGATTTTTCTGCTATTAACCGACAACATTGTTTATTCCCACAATCCATGCAAAGTAGCATTCCTTCTTTAGGAAAACATGCTCAGACCTACTATAAATCAGTCACTGAGGACTGCAGACGACCTCATACCTTTTTTTTGGGGGGGGGCCAATGAAAACCTAGAGTCATCATTGCAAACTGAATTCTATTCTTAGAAGATTTACCTATTCCCACAGATCTGCTTCTGGTAGTACCAGTCTGCATGTTGTGACTTTGCATGAGCTAAAACTGGTCAATAGCACCAGTCTCTGAGGTTCATGCTCTTCATGGATCAATAATTCTATCATTTCTAGTGAGAAGACATTTCTGAGACATAGCTGGATACGGGTTAGCACTTTGGTTTCTGCCAAGGTAAAAAGGAGGTATAACAACAACAAAAATTTAGTTTCTTAGAGCTACCAATTCATTCTTTTTATTATTTCAAAAATAATTCATGACAATATTTTGCTTATATTTAAAATATTTTTTTATTTTATGTATGAGTGTTTTACTTGCATGTATCTATGTGCACCACATGCATGTAATGCCTATGAAAGCTAGAAGACTGCATTATATCCCCTGGAATTGGAGTTATAGGTGGTTGTTAGTCATCTTATAGGTGCTGGGAACCAAACCCCAGTCCTCTGCTAGAGCAGCAAACTGCTGAGCCATCTCTCCAGTCCAAAAATGCATATTTTAAAAAAGAAAATGTATCCACAATGTTACAACTAAGAATGAGAGTGCACATTTTAGTGGCAATTATTTCATCTTTTTCTCATGTGTATGTATATGTGTGTGGTGTGTGCATGCATGTGTGTATGCATTTTTGTATGTGTGTGAGTGCACATAACATGTGCATAGATCTGAGACTAATGTCATAAATATTACTCAGTTGTTATATGTTGAGGCAGGATCTCTCAAGCGAACCCAGGGTTTGACAATATGGCTAATCTGGCTAGCTAGCTCCAGGAATCCCCCATCTCCCACTTCTAAGCACTGGAATGACAGTGCCACCATGCCTACCCATTTACGTGGGTGCTAAGGATCTGAAATTTGGTTCTCACACTTGGACAGCAAGTGTTTTAACCACTGAGGCATCTCCCCAGCACTTTCCAACTTTTATATAAAACTGATATGTACATGGTTTTGTGTATATATATGCTTTTAGTTTTAAATAATCAAAAGTGCCACTATGTATATTATCTGTCCCCCTCATTTAATGAATCATTTTAGGGGCAAATTCTCATCTTCACTATTCTAATTCATACACTAGCATGTGGCATAGTATTGGCTCTTTATGACTGAGTAGTTGCTAACTGTTTTATTACTGAGCACTATAGATGGACATCTTTTTAAAAGATTTATTTTTTCTTTTATTATTTTCTTTGTTTTGAGACAGGGTATCATTATGCAGTTCTGACTGGCCTGGAACTCCCTATGTAGTCCAGGTTGGCTTCAAACCCACAGAGATTCACCTGCTTCTGTCTCCTGGGTGCTGGGGTTAATTGTGTGTGCCATTATAGGCCTTAAAAAAGACTTATAGGCACGGCCCGCCAGCCCCTCTCCTGGATGCTGGGGCTGACCTCTTGGCCTGGGGCCACCACAGCTTCCTCATGCCTTGCATCCAGATGGACTCAGTTCCTTCTCTAGGTACCCAGGAGCCCTCTGGGCCTGGTTCCACCCTCACCTCCCTCTGCTTCCCTGGGCTGCACAACCCACCAGCCTCTCTCCCTGGAGCCCTCTGGGCCTGGTCCTGCCCTCACCTCCCTCTGCTTCCCTGGGCTGCACAACCCACCAGCCTCTTTCCTGGACACCGGGGCTGACTTTTCGGCTTCCTGATCCTTTGCATCCAGACCAACCCAGTTCCTCAGTGCAGTCCCCAGGAGCCTTGGGGCCTCTTCCCACCCCCATTTCCCTTTGCATCTCTGGGTGGCATGACCACCAGCTGCTCTTTCCTAGAGGGATCCAAACATTAGGAAAAAGCCCAAGAGCATCTGATCCTCATCTGACTTGGGCCTCTGTGGGAACTCCTGATGACAAAAGCAATCCGGACACGCCAATATAAAATCAAAAGAGAGAACTGGAAGCTTAGAAGAACCAGTCTTGCATGCCCAAAAAGTATACCACAAAGACAGATAAAGTTTACAGAAAGAAGCAGACCTAAATTTGAAGGCTTGAGTCTCACACAAGAATCAGAAACTACAAAAGAAATTCACATGTCAAAATCACACAAAAATAATAACATGAAAAACCAAAATAACATATCCCCACCAAATACCAGTAATCCTCTAGAGGAGCACAATGAGAATCCTCTAGAGATAATGCAGGACATGGAACTCAAAAGAACAATTATAAACATGATAAAAGAATTCAGTGAATTTAAAGAACACACAAAGAAATAAAAAAACTGAAGGAAGATAGGGATAAACTTCTGAATGAATTCAGTCATCTTTCCTCTCCTGACTTCCCCCACTCCTGCCCACTCCCCATGGTCCCTTGCATGTCCCTTCCTCCTCTCCTCCCTACCAATTACCCCCAGTTTTTCCAACTCCCTCAGGTAACTTCTGTTCTCTACTGTCCCCCTTTCAGGTTGTTTCTTTTCCTTTGCAGTCATGTATCCTTTCCCTTTACCTGGCGCCTGGTATTTCTTCAAAATGTATATAGTCACATATAAAGTACTGGTGCTACAATCCACAAATCAGGGAGAACATATGCCACTTGCTCTTCTGCATTTGTGTTACTTCACTTAGTGTAACACTCTCTAGCTCCATCCATTTACCTGAACATTTCTTAATTTCATCTTTTCTTACTGCTGAGTAGAACTCCATTGAATATATGTACTACATTTTCATTAACCATTTGTCAGCTGAGGGAGATTTAGGTTGTTTCCATTTCTTAGCTATTGTGAAGAAAGCAGCAACAAACATGGAGGCATAGGTATCGTTACAGTATAAGTCCTTTGGGTATATGCCAAGGAGTGGTATCACTGGATTATATGTTAGGTTCATTTTTAGTTTTTGGAGTGTTCTCCATACTGCTTTCCACAGTGGTTGCATGAGTTTGCATTCCCACCAGCAGTGAATGAGCGTTCCTCTTTCTCTACATCCTCTCCAGCATTTGGAGTCTTTCATTTTCATGATCTTTGACAATCTGACAGGGGTAAGATGGAATCATAGAGTGGTTTTTATCTGCATTTCTGTAATTACTAAGGATGTTGAGCACTTTTAAAGGTGCTTCTTAGTCATTCTTGTTCTTATTTATACTTTGTTCATTTTTTAAATGTAGAAAAATAGTTATATTGTTAAATCTCTCAAATTTCTCATTTTTTGCATAAAATTTTCATTTGGTGGTGTTCTTATAATGTCTTTATCCCTTGCATATGTAAGCATTTATTATTTTTATCATCCTCTTAATATAAAAGATTTTAATATATTTGAAATTATTCCACATGGGATTTATTTATGTGGTAGTTTGAATGACAATGTCCTCCATAGGCTCCAAGTATTTGAATATTTGGCTCCAGTTGATGGTGCTGTTTGCAGAGGTTTAGGAGGCTTTGCTGGAGGAACCATGTCACTGGGTGGGCTTTGAGAGTTCCTAGCCTCACCTCATTTCCAGTTTTCTGTCCCTGCTTGAGGATACCAGTGCTCAGCTTTCTGCTATGGCCGCCTCCTGTCATGTCTCCACAGCCATGATGGACTCATCTCTCTGTAACCATAAACCCAATAAATGCTTCCTTGTATATGTTGCCTTGGTCATGGTGTTTTATCATAACAACAGAAAAGTAATTAACACTATTTACTATCAAACAGATAGTAAAAACTGATAACCTAAACTGAGTAGGATCTGAAGACTGTTCTGCTTATATAGCTGTTTATGGTACCACACAAATGAACGTGTTGATGTCTTTTCCTCCACTACCTCTGAATGTGGCCTTATTTGAGGTAGGATCTTTGCAGAATTGACCAAGTTAGCATGAAGTTATATCAGATTAGAACGAGTTCTAACCCAGTGATTTGTGTCTTTATATAAGGAGAAAAATTTGGACACTAAAGACACAAAGGAAGCCATATAATGATAAGCCACCAGCCAAGGAATGCCACAGGCAACCAGCACCACCAGGAGCTGGGAGAGAAGCAGGAGTAGCCTCTCTTGCAGCCCCCAGAAGAAACCAGTCCTCCTAACGCCTTCTTGGGATTCTTAGCCTCCAGACATGGTGGGATGTTGCATTCAGAGACTCAGGATTTTCTTTATCATTTGTTATGGCAACCTTAGAATACTACCATAGTTTGAACATGCACTGCTTAAAAATGTTTGAAACAGTTGCCATCACATACATATGAAAATGCAGAGTCCCCTTAAAAGCAGAACTATGGCCTAAGCCACATTCACCCTTCCATCCCTCCCGCCATTCTAAACTCCTAGTTTGGGCCCTGCGCCATTCCTAGTCTTGGGGCCCCAGACACCTGGGGAACCAATAATGCTTCCTGATCCTTCTCACCCAGACCAACTCAGTCCCTTTCTTGAGCCCCAGGAGCACCGCTTCTGGTCCTGGCCCCGCCCTCACCTCTCTCTGCTTCCCTGGGCCTGCACTACCAGCTACCTCTCCTATCCTGCACTACTATCCTCAGAACTCTTGGGGTAAGTCTATAGCGCAGCCCTCCACGCTGGGACTCCCTAAGCCTCCCTAAGCCACATTCACCCTTCCATCCACCCACCATTCTATACTCCTAGTTTGGGCCCTGCGCCATTCCTAG
>NW_008360314.1:3140554-3157279 GCF_000622305.1 Nannospalax galili
AAAATGTTGTCCTTTGTCTTCCATATGTAAA
The DNA here is from genome assembly GCF_000622305.1 of Nannospalax galili. Lineage (NCBI taxonomy): Eukaryota > Metazoa > Chordata > Mammalia > Rodentia > Spalacidae > Nannospalax > Nannospalax galili. The sequence goes on from NW_008360314.1 coordinate 3,140,586, forward strand.
AAAAAAAAAAAGGAGAACTATGAACCTTTAATTTGGTCCCTGGCTGGACCCTAACATCTGTTTTCTTAGAATGGAGCTGGTTCTTATGTTCTTATGCCTTAGGCTACAGGAGGACAGCTGCTTTTCACAGTTCTTCTTAATGGTAACTGCTACCAACACCATTTACTCAGCAAGCCAGCAAATCCCTGAAGGGTAGAATACTGCTTTTAAGTTAGATGTTCCTCTAGTGCCTCAGTCTATGTTGAGGCTTTCTATTTTGATCTTTTCATCTGTCTAATTAGGCTCTCATCATCTACTTTATGGAAGTTTAAAAATATAATGTTAAATCTTGTTGGACAAGTAGGTAGTTACAATTCCTCTAACACTAAAGTTCTTTCAGGATAAGTGAGTTTAAAAGAGGTGAATACAGATTCTGCTTAATAGACTTGGAAAGGTGACTTCAACCACTTAAGGTAATGAGAATATCAGAATTGAATTTTTGACTATGGATTGCTTTCCAACTAACAGTTTCTTTTGTATGAAAAAAAAGTAATTCAAGAAAGAGCCATCTCATGTCCATCACAGTTGTAAATATCATTCGTCATCTGAAAAATATATATGGCATCAGACCGTGGAAAATAATTGTCAGCCTTGTAAACTTCATTAAAATGTATGTGAATGTCCTTTGTTCTTTCACAAAGTGTCACCTTTTTGAATTTTGTGTGCACAAAATGTGAACTGATATAAAAAGAAATATTTCAGAGAATTATGTGTATTGAATGCTGAAAAGTATGCCTAAATTAACTCATGTTAGCATATAGAAAAGCCTTTTAGTAATTTTTTCTTACTCTGTAACCTTTTAATTTTGAAATGATCATTGGTTCACAGGAAGTTTTGTAGAGAAATGTATAGAAAGTCCTATGTATGCTGCCCATAACATCCTCCAATGTAAACATTTTTACATAAGTATGGTACAATATTGAAACCAGGAAATGGACATCAGTACAACCCATGTAAATTACAAGTATTTTACCATGATGTAAATGTTTTGTTTGTATGTGTGTATGTAAAGGTTAACCTCGGGTGTTAATTTAGTTAAGGATTAAAGGTTAATTTAGTTGGTAAAGCATTATTTGAGTATGCCTGTGAGGGATTTTCTGAAAGAAATTGGCATTTGAATCAGTAGAGTAAGGAAAACCTTTTATTTCAAAATATTAATGGCACCAGCTGCTTGGTTGAGGGCCTGGGTGGAACAAAAAGGTAGGGAAAGCTTGCTTTTTCTTTCCACCCCATGGAGCTGGGACACCTACCCTTTTCTGTTCTTGGGCATCAGAACTCCAAGCCCTCTAGCCTTCAGACCCAAAGCTTGTACTCGTGCTGCCCAAAACAGCATCCTCTGTGCCCTGGTTCTCCGGCCTCTGACTCGGGCAGGGCCATGCCCCTAGATTCCCTGTTCTCCAGCTTGCAGATGGGCTCCATGGACTTATTTAAGCTCTGTGATTGCATCAGCCAATTCCCTCCAAAAGCCTCCTTTTAAGATGGACATGGTGATGCACTCCCACAATCTCAGCATTTGAAAGATAGAGGCAGTTTAATATCATTCTCTGCTACATACTGAGTATGAGGCCAGCCTGGTTTACCTGAGACACTGTCTCAGTAAGTCCACAACAGCAAAAACAAACAAGCCAAAACCAAGTAAGTCCCCTTATCAGTAGATAATAATGATAAATTGATTGCTCAGTTGAGCCATCGTTTGGGTTCTGTTTCTCTGGAAACCTTTACTAATGAAATGTGTATTTGCATGCAGATTTATTATGCATATAGATGTATGTTATCACATACTTAACTGTGCCATTACCACAGGGTGCCTTCACATCACCTCTTGAGGGCCATATCATCCTCTTTCCCCATCTCTAATCTATAGCAATAGCTAATAATTCTCTCTGCTTGTTATTTTCTTATTTCAGGGATGTTGTGTGAACTGTGCCATGTGGCAAACAACCTCTCAAGTTGGTTATTCACCCAGTGTCATTCTCTGAGATTCATTCAGAGACTGTCCAGTCCTTTATACGCTAGCTAGTACGGATCACCACAGTTTGTTTAATAACTTACTCACTGAAGGCCATTTGGGTGCTTTCCAGTTTGGAGCTACTACAAATAAAACTGTTATGAATAATAAGTTGTAAGTTCCTGCATGAAAATATGTCCTTATTTCTCTGGGATAAATGTTCAAGATTACAAGTTTGGGGTTGTATGATTAGACCATCTTTGGTTTTGAAAGGAAATGCCAAGCTATCCTTGGGCATGGCCTACAAAAAAAAGCCCCTTACAAAAAATAATCCTGTTCTTATGTTTCCATGCCTTTAAGGAATTTAAAAAAAAATTTTTATTGGATTTTTTTGTGCATTTTATGAAGAAAATCTCAATCAATCGTAATCATCTTTATACCCTCTTCCCCACGGGCACCCTCTCGTATCCCCCACTGGAATTCATACATCCTGTCATTTGTATTAAGGCCTATTGTGTCAAGTTAGTGTCCCCAGATGTTCCTCAGTGCACATTCATCTACTGAGGTCTAGTCAGCTTATCTAGAGTCCTTCGCTTTAGGAAGATTAGCTCTTCCTCACCTAGCAACCAAGTACCACAACTGGTCACATATAGACATTGTCTATGAATTGCCCAGGCCTAAGTGACACATCTACAATGCAACCTCTACACTTAAGGCTCATGGTACCTAGAACAGGGGTAAAGAGGGCGCCTATGAATCTTTCAATTCTCATTAATGAAGTTTCCTCATGCAACAGAGGAAGGCCAGGAATACAAAAGATCACAATGGCTTTCAAAGCATTTTTATTCGTTCTGTGCACAGATGATTTCTGTTGAAGAGGTACAATAAATACAGATTAAATAATATTCTCTTTGTAACTCCTTTAAAATTCTGTTTTCATTTTCTATTATTCCAACCATAGTTCTTTTAAAAATATTTTACTTATAATTTTTATTTTATGTGTCTGAAGGTATTGCCTGAATGTATGTAAGTGCATGCATGGAGTGCCTGTGGAGGTCAAAAGAGGTTGTAGGATCCCCTGGAAATGGAGATACAGATGGTTGTTGGCTGCCATGTGGGTGCTGGGAATTGAATCTGGGTCCTCTGCAAGAGCAGTTAGTGTTCCTAACTGCTGAGCCTCTCTGGTCCCCCTCCATCCATAGGTCTTAAAGTTAAGTTTTCCCTTTATCTTTTATTATTTAGTATTTTCTTTTTCTTACCTTATGTTTGTCTTTTGAGACAGGGTCAAAAGACCTGGAACTGACTATGTACATCAGGCTGACCCCAATCTCAGAGAGCTTCACTTGCCTCTGCCTACAAGTGCTGGCATTAAAGGTGTGCACCACCACACCCACTTAATTTCTATTGTTTTTGTTTGCTTTTTTTGATATAGAATCTTCTTTTGTAGCTCACACTGGCCTTGAACTCTTATTCTTCCTGCCTAAATCTTTGTTGAGATTACAGGCGTGTGCCACTGTACCTGGTTATATTTTTACTGTTTATTTTTTGTCATGACTTGATATCACTTAAAAAATCAGATACCTAACAAGCTGAGGTTGAAGTGCAAGTAAGTGATTCTTATACAAGAAAGTGATTTCTAGTGTTTGGCTGTAATCAATCTTTGCATCTAAGTCATTCCATGTATGCTGTTGACGGATACATTTAACTTTACAAGAAATAAGGATGTACCATTTTGCAGGTTGCATTTTGCAACTTCATCAGCAATGGAGAGTGTTCCAATTGCTCTGCATCCTTGCCAGCACTTGGAATTATCTGTTTTCATCTCCACATGCTAATACAGTTGTAGTAGTGTCACATTCTGGTTTTATTTAGCATTTCTCTAATGTCAATGCTGAGAGCATTTCTGCCCATACTTTTACCACCCAAAGAACTGCTTTGGTGATGTATCTGTTCATGTTTTCTGCTCATTTAAAAGTTGTTACATTTTCTTACAGTTGGGTTTTTAAAGAATTGTTTATATATTTCTTTGAGAGCTTTTTTGAGTGTGGTTTGTAAACATGTCCTCCAGGTACTAGGGCCTGGTCTTTTTATTTTGTTAACAGTGTTTTTCCCAGAGTCGGTTTTGGATTTTCATGGAGTACAATGTATCATTTTTTTCTCTTTTGTATTATTTATATTTAAGAACTTTTGTGAATCTTAAGTAATAATTTTTTTGTATTCTAAAAGTTTTATAATTTAAATTTACTTTTGTATTAATCTGTTTTATAAGGTTATGGAATTGAGTTTGAGGCTTATTTATTATTTTTAAGATATGAATAGCCAGTTGTTACTTTTTAAAATGAGGCTACCAAAATGTAAACTGTACACTTGACTGCAGGTGAGCCCTGGGGTCACATAATCTTTATTGCCTCTATTGTTGAGGGCCAATCTGAGATATTTGTTGACACAGTAGATGGGTTAGCAAAGAGGATCTGGGTGGGGTGCCAGCAGCATCTACTAGAACCTTTACGTCAAAGAAAGATGTTCCAGTGACTTAAGCCACAGAAGTGCTTGAGTCGGGGGCATACATTGACTTGCTGAACTTGACAAGGCTGTCAAGGAAACAGGCATGGAGAAGTTAACTTTTCCAAGACCAGACAGCTCGTGAGGGGACACACATTCTCAATGTGTGACAATCTGCCTCCATCATGCTACAAACGCAATGTGTGAAAAGGCACTGGTGATTACCAGAGTGAACTACAGGTATGATATCCTGGATCTTGAAGAGTGAGATCCCACAGTTTCCATTTCTCTTCTTGATTATAAAAATAGTATTTCGAAATGAGCTGGTCATGCCTCTTAGTTATCTGTCTTTAATTTGTGGGTTTCTGTGCAAATTACCAAGTTCCACTGCAGTTCAGGACCTTATTTCTGAATAGGATCATTGCATTTATCCCTTAACTCTGCCTGCCTCCATTCTTTCTCTGCCATGGGTCATGTCTCAAAAAAGCCAATTTGATTTCATTTGCTGAACTCGTTAAGCACTATCAGATAATCAGTAAATAATTATGGAATGAATGAATGGATGAAAGAAGACTTCCTTGGCAGTGCTTCCTCCTTTTGTAGGTAAGTGGTTGGATAAACACAACAACTTTGAACTCTGGCTCATGTTTCCCCAGCTTCTTTTGCTTAAAATCCCTCTTCCAAGCAGTTAGTTCTTTCAATATAAGTGATGTTGTGGGGCTTAAAAAGTACAATGTAGAGTATTAGCAGTGTGGCTTAACTGGGCAAGGGAAATTTACACCTTTCATTTTCAAATAAGTCTCCGGTTTCAAGTAAATGACTCACTCTGCTTGGTCAAAGCTGCAATTAGTTCTCTCTTTCAGCTTTGTTGCTGACTTAGTATCTGTGAACTTTCACCACAGCCATCTCTGTCATCACCCCCAGCATCATCCTCATTGTTAGTCATCATGTATGTAGGTGAAGGTCCAAGGAACTGGTTTTTTCTTGGAACTGTCCCACTTCACTCACTGCCATGAACTGAATGTCTGTGTTTCCCAAGTTTTCATGTAGAATATCAAACTTCATAATGTATCTTCGGAGATAGGATTTTGGGGCAGAGGGATGGAGAACTAAGGTTAAATTGGTCATAAGGGTAGGATCTACTCTGATTCTTGTCTCTCCATGTGAATGCACCAGAGGAAAGGCCACAGGAGGTCACAGGGAGAAGGCAGCTGCCTGCAAGGCAAGAAAAGAGACTGCCCCAGCATATTAGTTACTTTTCTATTGCTATGACAAATTACCAGACAAAAACAACTAAGGGAAGAAGGGGTTATTTTGGCCCACAGCTTGACACCATGGTGGAGAAGGCATGGCAGCAGGAGCATGAGGTGGCTGGTTACATTGTATCCACAGTCAGGAAACAGAGGGAGAGATGAATGTTGGTGTTCAGCGCCTTCTTTTTATAGAGTCCAGGACCCTAGCCCATGTAATGATGCCTCCCACTTTCCTGATGGGTCTTTCCACCTTAGTAAATCCTCCCTGGGAACATCTTCACAGAGATATCCAGAGAATTGTCTCCTAGATGTTTCTATGTCACGTCAGGTTGACAATTAAGATTAGCCATCATGCTCAAGAACCAACATCCTGGGCACTGGATCTTGGGTTTTCAGACTCTATTCCTGTGAGAAGATAGGTGTCAGCTGTTAAAAACACACAGTCCACGTGTTTGTTGGGGACTTACAAGTAGACTATCACATAATGCTGTGGGAGCTCCAGCAATTTCTCCAGGATGTCTCCTTTTCTTCCCTTTTTCCTGAACACTGGGGCTAGTGAGGGGCCATATTTTATGCAGTTTGGCATCATAACTACTGGGCTTGAAGGGAAGGGAGTGAGCGTAAGGTGCATGATACAGAACAATGAAGACTACTGAGCCATTGGAACTCCAGAGATTCCCAAGATCAAAGAGGGAACAAGCCTAAGTTCATGGAGAAATATGAAGAAAGACAAAAGTAGTTATTTAGTCTAAGACCTGGGCAAGGACCCATCCATCTGTGGACATGGTGCCTGTATAGATGGGTTCCAGCATCTGTAGTTGGGGTCGGGTATAAGTTAAAGACTGGCTTCAAATTTTCTTTCTGGATATTTCTTCTGATGATCTTGAAAACACACAAACACACACACACAGAGAATGAGAGAAAGACAGAGACAGAGAGACAGAGAAGAGAGAAACTGAGATTCACCTTTAGAATCAGCTTTCAGGTTAGGATATTATCAGTGTCTTAGTTTCTTTTTCTGTTGCTGTGGTAAGAGAAAGAAAAAGTCAGAGGCAGGTGTACGCTCTGCGAGATCGAGGCCACCCTGGTTCACATTGTGACTTCCAGGTTGGCTGTGACTAGAGAGACCCTGTTAAAAAACAGCCAACAGAAAAAATAGGAAGAGATAGAGAGAAAGAAGAAGTCTGACAAAAGTAACTTAAGGTCTGAAGGGGTTATCCTGGCTCACAGTTTAAGGCTATATAGTTCATGACAGCAGGAAAGTTAAGGTGGCAGGAGCGTGAAGCTACTGGTTACGTTGCATCTGTAGTCAGGAAGCAGAGTGGTGGAGGCATGCTACTGCTCAGCTCCCTTTCTCCACTTTCATGGTCTAGCATCCCAGCTAGGGAATGAGGCCACCTACAGTGGGCAGATCTTCCTACCTCAACTCATACAGTCAAGATAATTCCCCATAGGCATGACCAGAGGTTCTTCTCCCAGGTGTCAAGTTGACAATTAACACTAACTGTCACAACCAGTAAGAAGCCATTCTTAACTCTACACTTGGCTTATAAATCAGAGATAAAGAAAATGTTTTGTGAGAACAAGTTTTATTCAAAGAGCTTATGCTTTGTCTTTTACACAGGGACAGGTCTAGAAAACTGTAAGTCAAAAGATAAAAATGAGCTGATGGCAGCAAAATGGCAGAGGGAACGGAAAGCTGAGGTCAGGGCGGAGGGGAAGTTGCTAGAGAAAGAGTCCCCTACTTTAGACCATTTCTGAGTTTTCGTTTTTAGATTTACTAGAACATTAACAAATAAATGAAGCCTAGGAAGCAATCCTGCTGTCGGTCGAGCATGAACCTTAGTCAGCATGGTGGTGAGTAGATGGGTTCAACAGAAAAGCAACATAAAGGAGAAGTGGGCATATTCATTCTTCATGTTCTCTTGGATTTGAGACGTGTTTTCCTGGTGTGCTTTCTAGGGTCTTATCTATCTCACAGTGCACCCAGGCATCTGAGCCTGCCAACTGCCTAATGGGCAACAGCCCTGGTTCCAGCTCAGAGGTACTAGACCTTCCTCTTCTCTCCATCAACCCCTTTACTTGTCTTAACTTCTTAACTGCTAATTTAGATTAGAAAAATGGAAAACTGCTGCCTAATAAAAGATATACACTGACTTGTTCTTAAATATACATTTTAATGTAAAGGTAAAAAATGGGCACTTGTAAATGAGAGGTGGTTGAGAGGTCTGTGGATACCACACAGTTCTATTAGTATGAACTACTTCTGCCTCCTTCTCTGTAGGCCCTTAGGACACATCTGGTTTTCCATATCTATATCTTACCCTGGGTTAGGTACAGATTGCCTTAGTTATATGGTTGGTAAGGAATGTTTCAGAGCTCACTGATAGTGGCATGAATCATGTACTATTCTCTGCTGTGAATTATTTTCAATGCAGCTGGACCAAGACCTGCTACCTACACAGCCTGGTTTGCACACACACTGGTGTAGCAACTCCATGGTTAGCTGCTGTCCCATGTCCCGTGGGTGATTATTTCTGAAGAAATATTAAATGAGAGTTCCTGAAAGGGTTGTCCTCCTAGACAACTAGATGGTTATAAAATCTTCCCCCACATTAGAATTATTAGAAAGTAAAGTCAGCATTTCTTTTAATCATTTCCCAATCAGGTTTAGCTTCATTTTGAGGCCAACTATTGAATAAAAGCAGCATGCTAAATGGGGTATGCTGACTTGCAACTATAATCCTAGCACTGGGGAAGATGATGGAGGAGGATCACAAGTTCAAGGCTAGCTGAGCTCTACAGCAAGAACTTGTCTCAACACCCATCAACCAACCCACTAAGCAACCTATTTGCATGTATTGAGCAGACTCTTTATAAGGTCATCAGACTTAGGAGGTGAGCATTTTCAGGGTTGGTGCCTTAGTTTGGCAAAGTTTGTGCTAAGTAAACACAGAGAGAGGAAGGGCACGTCTTGGTCAGTGAATTGAGCAGGGCAAGGTGACACTATGGAAAATTGTACTTGGTTCCATTCATGATGTGGCTGTGTTTCAGTTGACAGCGATGAACCCAGGTATAAATATGTTTCATAGTCAGGGTTGCTGGGGCACCAAGCAGTGCAAGGAGCTGATGAGGAAGCCAAAAAAGGTAGCCAAGGATTCACGAGAGAGGATGCAGGAAGAAGGCACAGGTTTGTATTTAAAGCTATTAAAAAATAAACAGTTAAGGGGTTGTTAAGGCACAACCTTCCAGTATTAGTTAGCAGGAGGTATGTCGGGTGGGGAATAGCAGTGGTTCCAAACACTTCTTGGGGATTCTGCTCCCCATTTTCCCCTTGTTTCTCTGCTCCCCATTTTCTACTCATTTTAACTAGAATTCAGCTAAGCAGCCACAATAAGGCAATGATGGGCTAAACTTCATGCAATGTTTCTGGAGGTGAGAGCAAATGCTGCTTACTTATTATTATTCAAATACTTTGCAATGTATGCCACTAGAGCACAAACCAAAATATGCATGTAATAAGCACCCATTGGGAGATATTCGGGCAACTTGACTTACATGGGACAATTAGGAAGTTTTAAAACTGTGAAAGTTATTTTTTCTGTTTGGAAAAAGGGGGCAGGGGAGCAGTTGTGTTGGCACATACCTTTAATCCAAGCACTTGGGAAGCAGAGGCAGGTGGATCTCTGTGAGTTTGAGACCAGCCTGGTCTACATAGTGAGTTGGGGCTACAGGGAGACCCTGTCTCAAAAAGACCAAAAAAAAAAAAAGGAAGAGAAAGGAAGAAAAATCCCAAACCCCAAGCCCCCAAACAAACAACATGCATACTCTGAAAGGTATATTGGCTCAGAAAGAAAACCAAAAGACTCAAAATATAGGAAATAAAAGATAGAACCACTCTGGAATCCTTTTCTCTAGACAGAGAATTAGACTTAACACAGTCTATCTTTAAAACCTTTTTAATATGCAATGTACAAGCAACTCTCTGGGAGTTATTTTAAAAAATTAAGAGAACATTAAAAATTTATAGGACATGAAAAGTTTGACATGTCAGTAAAAGGAAGTAATCTGAAAATATGCTTCCTCGGTTTTATTATTCCACTGGAAGCGGTGCAATTTTGGTAGACATGTTATTAGTTAATTCATTCATGAGATTCATGTCAAGAGGGAGCTCCTGAGGAGTAAGAAGTGTCATATGAGGTTCTGCTGGGAGATGCTTGCTTTCTAGAGCTGAGCTCTGGAGGGTTCTGCCTGTCCACACGCCTTTGTGACAGTTCATCCAAGTTTAATGCAGCACGGTGCTATAGATCTGTCTAGAACGCCACTCTGTCTAGGATCCTCAGGTTTGACATTTACCCCAGACCTGATGTGATCTTGCCTGGTTTCCTGAAAGTTTGAAAGATGGACTGTGATGTCACTGAGTAAGTGGTGACATGTTTACCTAAGGAAGGTAAATGCTCACTCATCTGGCAAAAAAGAATGTTCAAGACACAATGAGTAAGTCTAGAGAGTTTCCCCTCACTAAAGATACTACCCACATAATTGTCTACTGGCAACAAAAACTCCCAGGACTGGGGTGTGCCTCTGTGGCACAGCATTTGCCTAGCTTGTGCAAAGCCATCAGTTTGTGCTCCAGTGCAAGAAAAAGTCCCCCAAATGTCCTGAAACATAATACAATAAAGTTCATTCCTTTAGGAAGAAACCTGGAAGAAAAATGCTCCTGGCACTGAGGATTTAGAGATCATAGTTATGGCGGCAAGAAGTTAACTGGAAGGGGAGAGGTAAGAGCAGGAAATTTCAGGGGTTTGCTGTTTAGTTTTCACTGCCAACTTGATAAAACCTGGAGTTACCTTGGAAGAGAGTCTTAATGAGGAGTTATTTACATAAGGTTGGCCCATGGGCATGTCTATGGGGATTGTCCTGTTAATTGCCACTGTGAGTGGCACCATTCCCTAGGCTGTATCCTGACCTGTACAGAGTAAAGAAAGCTGGTTGAGAGGAGCAAGCAGGCAGCATGGGTGCATTAGTTTCTTTCTGCTTTTGACTGTGGATGAGATCTGGCTATCTGCTTTCTGTTTCTACCTTGATTTCCCCTTGATAGACTGTAACATGGAATTGTAAGCCAAATAGACTTTTCCTTCCCACTTGTGTTTTTTAGGATGTTTAATCACAGCAAGAGAAATGAAACTCAAACAAGGGGTATAATGCTTGAATGGGTTTGACAAATTGTTTTAGAGAATGACTTATTCTCTCTCTGTTCCATCTTCCTGGAGTATTTTTCCTCTCAGTTTGCCTAAGAGAGCCTTATCAGTTCTGTAAAACAGAACCTCTCCCTCACCTTTGGCATCAGGTCTTTGATAAGAATACTTTTTAAGAATACTTTGTTCCATTGATTCATTTACTTTTATTTTTGCAATGATATCTGTTATAGTAAGTTTCCATTTGCTATTTACTTCACTTAATAGTAAACGTTTTTTTTTTTTTTTTTTTTTTTTTTTTCAGAGTCTTTCTGTAGCCCCAGCTGACCTGGAACTCTGTATGTAGATCAGGCTATCTTAAATCTTACAGAGATCTGCCTGCCTCAGCCACTGGAGTGCTGGGATTAAAGGCATGCACCACCACACCACTTAACAGTAAACTTCTTAAAAGTAAGAATTATCTCTGTTGCTAATAAAGTGATTAAGTCAATTATACTTGAGTAGAAGTTCAATGCTAATGTAGTGAGTGTATTTAGCAATTTCCCTGCAGGAGAGTAAATATAATTACATTGACTGCAATAGCTGAATGCTTCTACAGGGACAATCTCTATAGCATTAGAGTCTTGAGAGAAGGAATACATGGTCTGCATCTCCCAGCATTTGCTGCTGACATCGACATCAGCTGAAGAGTGCATCAGATCGCTGTATCTCTACTTTTTTTTTTTGCCTTTGCCCTTCTTTCTCATGACTGCTAATTCATTGGTCAAGCTAAATGTCAACAACAGTTTTTGCTCATTTCCTTCTTCCAGTTGTGTTAAGTGTGCATTTGAGTTTTGGCTTGCTTAAATGAGATTAATGCTCCCACCTGCAGGTTATATTTTTCTTTTACACAAATATTTCCTTAAGCAATGATTATGCTTCTTTGGTAACTTTGTTGTCTCATTAATACGTGACTATCTATTTTCATTATTGGAAAAACTGTGTGGTTAAGGGAGTATTGAGTTCCATATTTAATGACTAGACAAGACACTTAATGTGAAATATCACCTGCTTTAAGCCTGAAGGTTAACAGTGATGGTCCTGAGATCCATGCAGCTGGTCCTCATGGCAGTCCTGGCATTACCTTTTGTCAAGTTGCAAGATTCTCAGTTGAAGTGATATCAGCCAAGGTCTTTCTGTCTCATACTCTTGGCTTTACTTGCTTATCAACCAGCCATCTGCTTTTTCATTATTTCTTCACTTGGAGTCAGAATTGGTTAAGCCTTGGTCAAGCCCTATGAGTCATTTCCTATTTTTTAGGAAAGATCACTGTGGCTCTTCTCAGAGGTCTGTGAAGTGGGGGAGGGTACAGCTTGTGCACTCATGACCCATAAGACTGCTAGAGGGTGTTGAGTCACCAATTCCTTAGTTCCTTTTCCAATTGAAGACAAAGATCACAGTTGATTAAATGTTAGGGAAGGTGTGGAATGAAGGCTTGCACCAGTGTAGGGAAAAAGGTTTGTTTCCTTCTATGAAGTGAAATATTTATTTTAATTGGCCTATAGTAAGCAGCAGGGTAATTCTAGCTCACAAAGGAAAGGTCACTTTTGGAGAAACATAGTATAGGAAAAGAGAAGAAAGGCATAAAGTGAAAAAAATTGTGTGAATCCTGATTGCTATGACTTAAAGTAATACTACGTAGTCTACAGATTCAAAACCAGCACCCAAATAAGAGAGAAAGCATGTGACATTTGTCTTTCTGGGTCTGCATTGTCTCACTCAGGGTGATTGTTTCTAGGTTCATTAATTTACCTGAAAATTTCATAATTAAATTTTTCTTAACAGTCAAATAATATTCCATTGTGTAAATGTACTACATTTTCATTATGCATTCATCAGTTGATGGACCTACGTTGTTTCCATTTTCTAACTATTATGAATAGAGCAGTAATGAACATGGGTGAGCAAGTATTTTTGGGTAGGATGTCAAGTCCTTTGGGTATATGCCCAAGAGTGGTATAGCTGGATGGTGTGATATATCTATTTCTAGTTCTTTTAGGAATCGCCATACTGATTTCTATAGTGGCTGCACCAGTTTTTGCTCCCAACAGCAGTGAATAAGTGTCTTGTTCCCCCACATTCTTGCCAACATTTGCTGCCGTTTGGTTTTTGTCACTGCTTTTTATCTTAGTCATTCTGATTGGGGAGATATGAAATATCAAAGTAGCTTTGCTTTGCATTTCTTGATGGCTAAAGATGTTGAACATTTTTATTACTTATTTTTGAGACAAGGTCTCACTATGTAGTACTGGGTAGCCTGGAGCTCTTTATGTAGACCAGCTGGCCTTGAACTCATAGAGATCTGCCTACCTTTGCCTCTCGAGTGCTGGTATTAAAGACCATGCACCACCATGCTTGGCTATTCAGTCAGTTGCAATTCATATTTTGAGAATTCTCTGTTTAGTTCCTTGCCTCAATTTTTAATTGGATTGTTTGTTTTCTTGATATTTACTTTTTGGAGTTCTTTATATATTCTAGATACCAACCCTCTGTCAGATATACAGCTGGTAAAGAATTGTTCCCATTTTCCATTTTCTAGGATGCCACTTAACTCAAATTACAGTCTTCATAATGAAGTACTTATGCAGTACTTCAGCTTTTTAGTTTCATGTGGTCCCATTAGTCAGTTGTTGGTCTTAATGCCTTGGTTATTGGGGTCCTATTCATAAAGTCCTTTCCTGTTGCTTGTAAGTTCAAGCATAGTCCATGATTTCTCCTCGTGTTCAGGGTATCAGTGTATGTTTTTGACATCAGGTGCCTATAGGTGCTTGGACTTAAATGTGGGTCCTCAGTTCTAGTCCATTGATCAGTGTCTGTTTTTACACTCATGCCATGATGTTTTTATTACTACAGCTCTGTAGTAAAGCTTAATATCAGGAATGGTGGTACCTTCAGCAGCTCTTTTATTGTTTGGGATTGTTTTGGCTATTCTTTTTTTTGTTTGTATTTCCATATGCAATTTAAGATTATTTTTTCAATTTCTGTGTTGGAATTTTGATAGGGATTTCATTGATTTTGTAGATTGCTCTCAGTACTATGGCCATTTTCACAATATTAATTCTAACAGTTCATGTGCATGGGAGGTCTGTCCATCTTCTGGTATCCTTGCAGTTTGTTTCTCCTTTATCTCCTTTACTTGTCTTATTCCTTTAGCTAAGACTTCAAGCACTACATTAAACAGGAAAGGAAAGAGTAGAAATCCTTGTCTTGTTCCTGATTTTAGCAGAAATGCTTTAAGGTTTTCTCCATTTAGTATGATATTGACTGTGGGCTTGTTGTATGTTACCTTTATTATGTGGAGATATGTCCCTTGTATCCTTAGATTATCCACGAATTTTATCACGGAGTGATATAGGATTTTGTCATCAGTATGATGAGGCCAAGAGATCAGGAGGTAATTGCTATTGAAAAGACAGTGTTTTTACTAACAGTTCCTAAGAGAAAGGGACAAAATGTACCTGTAAAGCCATAGGGTGAAGCACCAGGGCCATTCAGGTAGCAAAATGAACAAGAGAACCAGGCACAGGAGCCATTATTTCATTTCCTGTAGGAAAGGCATGGCAAGGCCCACTAAGTAGGCTTGGTATGGTATGTCTTTAGTGGACTCTGGAGTACAGGACTCTAGTTGTCAAACCCCTGACCCTGGATGCTTAAGGCAGTGGAATGCTATCTCCTGTAGGACTTGTACCTGAAAGCAAGTTTCATATTTAAGGTAGGCTTCTGGTGAGTGAGTTATTTTCTCCAGGAAATGGTGCACCCAGACAGGGGCAGTCTGTCCTCCATCTGGGTTCTAGAGCCGGAGTATCAAGAACTCACAAAATAGTGTCAAGGCAACCAGCATTTGGAGAAGATGGATCTTGGAAGTGTGAAGATTCTTACATTGGGGGCAACTTCCCTTGAAGCACTTGGACAGCATGTGAGCTGGTGGAGGTTGACAGAAATTCTCTTCAACGAAACCTATTGGTTTTTAAAAACACTGTTTTAAAAGACTAAGCACAAAATCATTTAGAATAACACAACAATGCAGTTTGAAAGATATTGATAATATCTTGACAGGTAGAAGTTGAGTGCTTTGTCCACAATCAGGCACTCATCTGCCCTGTGCTTTCCAGGAAGGTCAATCTCTGGTGGGCAGGCTGCTTTAATTAGGGTCAGCATAAGCTTTGCTCATTCCTGCCTCCAAGCTTTCCCCAAACAGGTTTCCTCATTACTCAGGATTCTTCCTCCTATTTCTTACCTAATTGTCTTTCTAGCACCAGCTGCTCTGTGAAGTCCATGCCAGCTTCCCAGGCTCACAAAAGAGACATGACATACCATATGCCAGACCCTGTTCTAAGCACCTTAGAGATTAGCCAATGTAATCAGCACAGTAATGCTAGCAGGTGGTGCCATTTGTAGCCAACTTTATAGTTGAAAAACCTGAGACGCAGTGACGTTGAGTAGAGCGGAAGTTGCAAAGCTAAAATGTGTTCAGGATGCTGCAGGTGTTCAAGAAATGCTACTTGAGAAAGTAAAAATATTTGTGGGAACCAAACCAGGGAGATACCTTCTAATTTCTCTCTCTCTCTCTCTCTCTCTCTCTCTCTCTCTCTGAATCAGAACTAAGAAATCTAAATATTCTGTAACTTTGTTAAGACTTGGTTCAGAAAGGGAGTTAGGGAATTGAGAGAGGAGGCAGATTTTAAGAGGCAACTTAAAATGTTCAGATACTCACTTTTCATCAAATTTAAAATGAGCCAGAAGAGCAGCTGGGGGCTGTCACTGTTAGGTTAATAATGAACTTGCATGAGAGCATTATGCTGTCCCAAAGGCAGAAGGTAAATTCATGATAATACATGTAGTTAGCTATCGCCTGTCTTAAATACACATCCTGCATTTTGGGTCCCACAGAACAGCCTTTACCTGATTAGAAAGTTAAAGCCAATAGTTAAAGCATTTGGATATTATTTTCTTGGGTGGCTTGAGAAGGTGGAGCATAGTTTTCATGCCCAAGGCACGCAACGTTCACATTCACTTCAATTAAAAGCCCAACTAGCCTATGACTTGGGGCCCCCAGCTCCTTGTTCTCTTCTGGGCTCACTTTGACTGTATAGTATATGTTTTTACTTTGACTTATTAAAATTACATGTGTCCTTTCTTTTGGTCTCTATTTCATTCTCTGCTTGGAAGGTGCTCTATGGTAGCAGCTACAAGCCATCCTTAACTCCAGTTCCAGGGAAATCTGAAGCTCTCTTCTGACCTCCGTGGCATTGCACAACACGGGAGCACTCACATACATGCAGGCAATATGCTCATACACATAAAAATAAAAATAATAAAATATTTTTTAAAAAACACTCAACTATACCAATTGTAGTATTAGATTTTACATAAGTACAAGACACTATTAATTATTCACATTAAGTGTCAGCAACATCAAGAGGACTGTATGTATCAGTGGAAACAGGGGATGTTAACAAACCCATATGAAGGAACTGAGTTGTGCCACTGTGCTGGATAGCTTTAGTGTCAACTTGACATACCTGGGTTGAGGGAGCCTCAGTTGGGGAATTGCCTCTATTGGACTGGCCTGTGGCCATGTCTATGGGGCATCTTCTTGATGAATGATGTGGGAGGGCCCAGCTCACTGTGGGTGGTGCCACTCTGGGCAGGTGGGCCTGTGTTGGATAAGAAAGCAGGCTGAGCAGGGGCCAGAGGAGCAAGCCAGTAAGCAGC
>NW_008360314.1:3159527-3175163 GCF_000622305.1 Nannospalax galili
ATAAACTCTTTCCTCCCCAAGTTGGTAGTGGTCAGAATATTTTGTCACAGCAATGAAGAACAAACTAAGACAGCCACTGTGGACCACATGGGACAAGTCTCACATCTGTGGAGTAGCCTTGGAAGCGGCTGGAGCTTCTCTCCATAGAACTTCTGCAGGGAAACTATCACTCAGTTCTTAAGGTCTTTCAACAGAGAGAATCAGGCTCTCTGTGTTACCTAAGAAAATCTCATTATTTCTGATTCCATTACCTCTGAGTCACTCTAACACCTTCATTTGTGTTTGAATAACACGGAACTAGAGCCTTGCTAAATTCACCTAAGAATTTTACTACTTGCCATGTTAATAGTCTCTTTTATATTTATATTCTTGTAGGAAAATTAAAAAGTATTTGGATATTTTGTACAGATAAGACATTTATTTGAATGGGATTCTTTCAATTGTATTGAGGTAATGTGACCAAATTTACTGATATTTTATTGCTTTTCTGTTATGTTCCATGTTAGGGGCGGGGAACGTGGAAGGAATTGGATGGGGAGAGGGAAGGATAGGAATGTTACAAATATAGTACTCATGGATTAAATTTTTTTAAATAAAAAATAATAAAAGGAAGCATGTCAAATTGGGAGGGAATAGGGGAGGAATTAGAAGGGAGGAAACGGGGGTATATTTGATGAAAACACATTATATACATATGTGAAATTCTGAAACAATTAAAAATATTTTTATAAAAAAACTCTTGGCTGGGCCTGTGGCACATACTGTTCAATATGCTCTTGGTGTGTTTCTCTCTTGTCATTTTCCCTCTGGTTAATCTGAGGCTTGAATGTGCTCAGAAGGGACAGATTCTCTGCAGAAGACATCCAGAGACTCTGATACCACATACTAAGTAAGAAAGTTAATAGTCACCAGTTCCCTTTGAATATCTAGTATATTATTTTATTTTTATTTTTATGTGTATGAGTGTATCATCTGCATGTATGTAAGCGTACCTGTGTCGTACAATACCCGAAGAGATCAGAAGAGAGCATCAAATTCCCCTGGAGCTAGTTAAGGATGGTTTGTAGCTGCCATGTGGATACTGGGAGTCAAACCCTGGTCCTCTGCAAGAGCAGTCAGTGCTGTTAACTGCTGAGCCATCTCTCCAGCCCCCTAATATATCATTTTTGAAGACCAGTTTCCTGTCCCCTTTCTGAGGCACTGGAGATTTATTCTTCCAAGAAGTCTGTTGAACTAGCTTTTGAAAATTCAGAGCTACTTTGTCACCAGTCTGGTGGAAGGTGCTTTTCACACTGTTCAAAACATATTCTAAGATGTTTGCTGGCATCAAGCCAGTGTTTTCTACGTTTCTGTATCCTGATACACATAAGTATACTTTATTGTCATCTTGTGTGGGGGAGAAGATGTCAAAAATGCAGAGGAACTTGTTTTCTCCTGCTGAAGTTCTAGAGTTAAATAAGGCACTTCAGGTGTCTCAACCTTCACTTGTCTGACTCTGGATACGACAGGCTATTAAGGGGTACTAAACTTATACTTCTAAGGGGGTACCAGCATGTATCATAAGCAAGGTAATGGGAGGAATTCTGATTTTCTTCCTAAATTATTTTTCTTCTGGCATTTTTGGCAATAGTTGGCAGAAATTTGCTGGCAGAGATATATTTTTTGATTTACTTTTAGAAGCAAGAGTACAGTGAAATTTCTTGAGAGGAAGAGAGTAACAGTTGCTGTGTAAACAGGAGACAGGGGCTTACTGCATTCCAGAGTAAATTCATGTTGCAGAAATGCTGGGTGCTGCTTTGAGGCATGCAAAGGGTGGTGGAGTGATGAGTGCTAAGGAGGATGTTTTCTTTACACATCCACCTCCAAAAGCTGTCCATGGCCATCTGGTAGAAATTATATATGGCATTGTTCCATACACAGGAAGAATGATCTTTTATGCTATGAAGTTTTGATGGAGAAACCCCATCACAGGCACATCGGCTAGTACATGGTCATTCCACCTTTTCCTTTCTGCCTCCCCTCTATGACCTGGGAGTGCTCACACATGAGAAATTAGTCTTACACTGGTTTATGCCACTGAACTTCCAGAGAAGTGTAAATATTGGTTCAATAAGCAAATTGGTAGAGCTATTAAAGTGTTTCTAGGTTCTCCAGTGGAATAAAGTTTTTAAAATTCCTTAGTATCCAAAGGTCATAAATGGCTGTCACAGGTGAAGACCTTATCTGACTTAGATAAAAAGATTTAGATGTGGGCTGGGTACCTAGGAATCACATCCATGCCAACAGAGGAAACCATTTTCTTTCTATAAGTAGAGAATTTATGACTTTTAGTAGCCTCATATTTGAATGATTCATGTGTGAAAAATGCATCGTTCTGCTTTTCACTAAAGACTGTTACTTAAGTTAATGATGACCTCAGGATTAAGCAACTGCTAAGAGTCCATGGCTGTACCATAAGGAATAGTTATGAGGTTGAATGAAGAAGAGTTTCCAGGTAAAATAAGAAGACCAATTAGTATGTACATTTTTAAAAAACAATTACTCACATTGACAGTCATATAATTATGACTGTGTTTACAGATTTTAAGTATTTCCTGAATTGTAATTCAAAGACTTTTGTATAGACATTTGTGGCCTGAGGTAGGTAGATACAAGCCGTATTTCACTTTCTTTAGGATCTTGACCATCAGTGGCACCACATGGGTATGCCAGTGATGTGTGTATGTCAAAGCCTTATTGTGGTTGTCTATTGCCTGGAGAAAAGGTTAATTTCTACTGCTATTTTCTTTCTCTCTTTACTTAACAGCTTAACTTCTAGGTAGGTTCTGTCAAGTATGCTTATGTGTGTTCACATTATTAGCTAAGCTAATGTTTACTGCCCACCTCTTCAAGCATTGCATCTTTACTGATTCATTTAATTCTTGCAGTGGTCTATGAAGAAAGCATTGACTTCTGTATGCATTACTTTTCTGTTGTTGTGATCAAACATGATGACTGAGTCAACTATCAGAAGAGAGAGATTACTGGGCTTTTAGTTCCAGCAGGGTAAGAGTCCATCGTGGCAGAGGAGGTATGGCAGGAGGCAGTTGGAGCACTCACATCTTCAAGCAGGCACAGGGAGCAGACAGAGTGGAATTGGGATGGGGCCATATATTCTCAAAGCCCACCCCCAGTTTCACACTTCCTCCAGCAACACCTGGAGGTGGCCACACCACCTAACCCTCCACAAAGAGCACCTCCACCTGGAAAAAAAGCATTCTAAATACTTGGAACCTATGGGGGGAGGCAATTTTCATACAAATCACCACATCATTCTTTTGTTTTAAGACCAGGAAACAAAAGAATAAGGAGAGAGAGAGAGAGAGAGAGAGAGAGAGAGAGAGAGAGAGAGAGAGAAGCTTTATAAGAGTCTAATGGACTTTTGTTAACAAACAAGTGTCCGATGGGCTCTATGATGGTGACACATACCTGTGTCAAGTTTGTGCAGCTCAGAATATGCAGGGGTGTTTTTGATAGAGGGCTTTTCTCTGGTAGGCATGTAAGAGCAATAAGCGAAGTGTGTTAAGTATAATGGTAAAAAATAAATACAAGAGCAACTTCTACCATGAGTGTGGGTTATAATATTTGGTATGAAATTTCTGAAAAGTCCATACATCAGGGTACAGTAATTCTCCAATAGTTTAGAAGCATTGCTAACTATTCATTCCACCAAAGAGGGTCGTGCCACAGTGAAATATTAGAAGATCCATGAGTACAAAGTGCATGTGGGGGAAAGGGGAAGAGTTGTCATTGAGAGTGGCACTCAAAATGAGCTAGCTTGGAGCCTGCAAAGTTTTGGCCCCCTGGTACTGAATGATCTTCAGTGTATGTGTGGTGGTGGGATATAGAAATTGTGTTCCACCTAGAGGGGCAGAAGGGGTCTTTAATTCTTTTTTATCATTTTTATTTTATGTGTATGCCTGTATTGCCTGCATGTAGGTAAGTGCAGAAGGGGTTTTTACAGGCTGCTGCAGTGCACTGGGGATTTGGTAATACTGTAAAGACAGTATGCAATAAAGTTCAAGCCCAAGGGTTTCAGCAACAGTGACAGTCCTTCCTACAAAGTTCCTCATCCCAGATTGCCAATTTCATTGAGTGTTTGACAAAAGCAACTAATCATAGATATAAGTACTGTATGAATGAGGGATCAGGTAGCCAACATGTTAACTTAGTAGAACTAAAGAATGGAAATCAGAAGCTGAAGAGATAGATGTCTTAGTGGTTAAGAGCACTGGCTGCTCTTGCAGAGGACCCAGGTTTGATTCCCAGAACCCATATGGTAGCTAACAACCATCCTTGACTTCAGTTCCCGGGGATCCAATGCTTTCTTCTGATCTCCATGGGCATTGCGTGACATGGGTGTACTTACACTCATGTAGACAATACACTCATACACATAAAATAATAATAAATACAATATATATATATTTTTTAAAAGGATGGAAATCAAAT
The DNA here is from genome assembly GCF_000622305.1 of Nannospalax galili. Classification (NCBI taxonomy): domain Eukaryota; kingdom Metazoa; phylum Chordata; class Mammalia; order Rodentia; family Spalacidae; genus Nannospalax; species Nannospalax galili. Next base: position 3,164,019 of record NW_008360314.1, read on the forward strand.
CTGAATTTCTACTTGCTAATTTGGTAGCAAAGAAAGAGAAGATGATGGCTGGTATTTACAAGACATCATGAGTGGAGCTCATACCACTGTGCTGAGTGGAAACAGATGTGACTGGTCATTCTTTGCCCTCTCAGAAAGTTAAATGTATGAATAGAAATTGCAGCATTGAAAAATATAACTCATTATGTTTACAGCTTAGGAATTGCAAATAAAAGCAACTTATATATCTTTGCTTCAGGAGAATGATACAAGGAATTATTGTATATTATATATAAATCTACAAGCAGCTATTGAAAAGGTGGAAGAGAGACTGTTTTAGGACTGCAAGGATGCTGAAAAGAGTATGTTTATAGAGGTGAAATAATGGCTTCTCAAAGATTCTCAGGTCTTCTCCTGAAACTTGTGACTATGTCCTGTTACATGGAAAAGGGAAATGAAGTCGGCTAATCAAGTGACCAGAAGAGGGAGAGGTTGTGATAGGTTATCTGGATGGGCCTGACAAAATCACAAGTGATACTGTAAATCAAAGAAGGAGTGGGAGATTCTGAGTTAGTCTGACACAGTATGAGGATTTGATTGGCTATTGTTAGCTTTGAAGACAGAAGTGTCATGAGCCAAGAGACATGCGCTGCCTCCAGAAATCGGAAAAGGCAAGAAAGTGACTTTTCACTTAGAACCTCCATAAAGGAACACAGCCTTGTTGAGACCTTACTTTTAGCTCAGTGAGATCCTTTTCAAATTCTGATGCAAGAATGCTTAGAATAATAAATTTTCTCTTCTTTCCTCCCTTCTTTATACCTCCCTCCCTCTCTCCCTCCCTTCCTTCATTCTTTTCTTTCTTTATTCTTTCTTCCTTTCTGTTCCCAAGGATTTGTGCATGCCAAGCAAGTGCTCTACCCACTGAGCTATACCCCTAGCCCTGTGTTGTTTTTTAGTTACCAGATTTGTGGTTGTCTAATACTGCAAACATAGGAAACTGACAATTTTGAGAAGTAAAAATGCCCACTTTTATAAGTCGTACACTTAAAGCTGAGTTAGGGAAATATATATATATATATGTATGATCATATATATACAGAATATACTGAAATATTATATAAATTGAGGTATATTACAGCTAACATATGTTATTTTGTATATTGTACTTCTGTAGCACAAAAGTGATATGTTGTAATAATACAAATATTATTTTATAATGTTGTGGACATCACTCAGTTCATGATGCTTTAAGAGCTATTGTAAGTTTGCAATATGGGTGTTTTAGAGAAGCTTCACTCCGTCATTCATGTTAGGTTGAAAGTGTTGCTTTTGGGGTCTTTTTCTCATAAGACGATCCCTTCTAGAATTGCAGGTAGCACTGGTGATCAAATACAAATGCCAACAAACATCTTTCAGTGAAGGTTATTCCATGGTAAGATGTTAAATGTGTTCATAATATTACAAGGTCATACTTTTCAATGCATTTCTGTATTTATTTTGATAATATGCCAATTCATTATTTAAATGTTTATTGCATTCTTATGCCTGTTAAGCAAGCTGTCCACTTGTTAAAACATTACACAGCCATGTGACAGTGGTTATTACAACTACTTTGTAGGAGCATAGACAACAAAAATTATGATTTGCCCTATGAAAAAGCAGAGTGGAACACTATAGTTCTGATCCCAATTCTATAAAAGGAAAATGTTGGAAAATTTTATTTTGCTTACGCACACACTCACACACACACACACACACACACACACACACACACACAAAAAAACACACCTTTCATATAATGCAAGTCATGGCACAGTGTTGAAGGTTTTCTCTACAAAGCCAATAAAGACATAACTGCTGTGGCTGAATTGTGCCCTTCTTCATATATCAAAGACTTATCTTCCAATATGAATATTTGGAAACAAGACTTACAAAGAATTCAGTAAGTTTACATTTAGTCATAAGGGTGAAACACTTTTGTTTGGGATTAGTGTCTTTATAAGAAGAGAAAATAGAAACTTACCCCTTTCCTCCACATGGGCACAAAGAAATCATTGCGACAGCCATCTGCAGGCCAAAAGAAGAATTCTGTGGACAAAAATAATCCTATAAGTGCCTTGACTTCTAACCTAAGATAACATTCAAATCAGCTACAGTGATCCTCTACTTGAGCCTTGAAGGGAACATAGTCCTATCCATACACTGTTAGAGACTTCTGTCCTCCAGAATGGAGAGAACACATTTCTGTTGTTGGAAGAGGCCCCAAATGTGGTAATTTGTTGCATCAGTCCTAGAGAATGAACACAGTATTGATTTGCATCTTTCAAAATTCTGTAATGGTATCTTGCTGTACAAAACATCGCATGGCCTGCTCTTTTCAATTTTACATTTTTCCATGATGCTGTATGCAATTTATTTCATTCACTGTCTTTTCTCTGTCTTATTCCATCATATGACTTGGTTACTTACCTATTGCATGATGTGGGGCTTCTATTAGGCTAGTGCAAAAGGAATTATGGTTTCTTACTTTTATACTGTGAATTTCAAATCACTATAAACAGGCTCAACACATCTACATAGTGAGTTCAAAATAGGAACCATTACAATCAATATATCTTTGCCAATGAGAAATAAGGTTGTTTATTCCTGTGGATAAAAATCTGAGCTATGGGATTCAATTAACTCTTCGAAAGCATTTTCTGCATTCTGCTTATTATGGGGACATTTCCCTGCAAAAAGTTGTCAAGATGCTTGAGGAAGTAGTAGTCTGTTGGTGAAAGTTCAGGTGAATACAGTGGTTGAGGTAACATTTCATAGCCCAACACATTTGACTTTTGAAACCTTGATTACAAGACATGCAGTTGGGCATTGTCATGGAGAAGAATGGATTTTTTTGTTGACCGATATGAGCTGCAGACATTATAATTTTTGGTGCACCTCATCAATTTGCTGATCATGCTTCTCATATGTAATGGTTGTACTGGTATTTAGAAAGCTGTTGTGGGTCATCCAGCAGCAGACCACCAAACAATGACCAAGAGCATCTTTTGGTGCAAGTTTTGCTTCAGTAAGTACCTTGGAGTCTCTCAGTCTCATCACTGAGCTGGTCATTGCTAGTTGTCATATCCAATCTACTATTCTTCACATCTCACAATTCAATTGATAAATGATTTGGTTTTGTGTAGCATAAGAGAGGACAATGGTTCAAAACAGAAATTTCCTAAAAATCTGTGGTCATTTCATGTGGCACTCACTGAGCTTTTTCACCTTTCCATCTTGCTTGAAATGTTGAATGATGCTTGAAAGGTTCATACTGAGTTGTTTGTCAACTTCTCATGTACATGAGGATCAGCTTCCATGACTGCCCAGTTGGTCATTGTCAACCTCTAATGTCTAGCCTCTGCTCTTCATATTAAAGCTCCAGTCTCCTTTGGAAAATTCTTGAAGCACTGCTGCAGTGTGTGTTGGTCAGTGGTTCCTGGGCCAAATGTGCTGTTGATGTGAGCTGTCTCTGCTTCTTTATAATCCACTTTGAATTTGAATAAGAAAACTGGTCTAATTTTCTTTGTGTCCAACCTCATTTCTATAGTATAAAGAAAATACAAAGAAAGCCAACTAATAAGTCTTTAAAAATATCCATAGAAAAATGTGAAAATGATGTATAGCATAACCACATTTATTTAAAATGCATCCCAATATCAAATGACCAACTTCAGCCATGGAAAAACTGAAATTATTTTTTACATCAGTCTTTGTGTCTCAATATCTTAATCTATAAGGTAGAAATATAGTCATAAAAACCCGTGGAACTTTTAAAAAATTTGAAATGTATTTATTTTTATTTTGTAAATGAACATGTGTCATGGAATGCCCATGGGGGACAAAAGAGGGCATCAGGTGCCCTGGAATTGGAGTTACAGATGGTTACTAGTCCCCATGCAGGTGCAGGGATTCAAACCCACATCTTCTGCAAGAAGAGCCAGTGTTCTTAATCACTGTGCCACCTCTCTAGACTAAAGCTGTGGAATTATTAAAATCAAAATCCTTTCTATTTCATACAATTTTTGAAGAGCTACATAAACTAATATTATTAATGGTCTTACAAATATTCTTTAACATAATTATTTGCATGTTTCAATTAAAAATATATTTATCTGGGCTGGGCATCAAAGCACACACCTTTAATCCTAGCACTTGGGAGGCAGATCTTTGTGAGACTGAAGCCAGCCTGGTCTACATAGAGACCCCCCCATACCAGGCCAGCTGGAAATACAGGAGACCCTGTCTCAAAAAACAAACAAAAACAAAAACAAACAAAACCCCACCATATTTATCCATTCAGTGCTGTGGGGTGCTTCACCAGAGAAGACCACTCAGACAAATTTTGCCAATGAAAGTCATTACTGGCCAGGGCTACTACCCAAGGGTGTTGGGAAACCATGTGTGTAGCCCTGAGCCACTTCTAGGGTAAGTTTTTAAGCAGAGAAACCATAACCGGGGTGAAAAGGTGAAGCTCCCAAGCTTACAGGTGGAGAGCCCCCTCAACACTTTCCATTCTATTAAGCAACAATTACTATTTTGCAGAAACAAGCCAAGCATAACCCACAGAAGCCATAAATCTGCAGTTAGCAGGTGCACCCCAGGACACACTGACCTGTTCCCAAGATAACCAGGGTCCAGCTGCCATGTGTTCCCATACCCTGGGCCAACTTCCTGGTAATTTCAGAGACTAGAGTCAGCCTAAAATTTAACATGGTTTATTTATCCTATTATTATCCTATTATTTATCCTATTACATCAGGATAAAGAAAATGTGATACAAATACAATGGAATTTTATTCATCTATTGAGAAAAATGGAATCATGACATTTTCAGAAAGGTGGGTGCAACTGGAAGTCATTATGTTAAGTCAAATAAGACATACTCAGAAAAATATAGAGCTTTCTTTTACACGTAGAAACTTCATTTAAAATTGTGTGTGAGTATGTGTGTGTGTGTATGTGTGTGTGCGTGTAGGTCGTGAAACTAGAAAGGGGAGCATTAGAGGAGAGAAGAGATCTTCAGGATGAGATGGGAAAAAAAGGAACCCCGGCGTCATGGAAAGAGAAGGAGGAGCTGTATCGAGGAAAACAGCCATCCGTTTGATTGCTGATGGACTTTGAGGATACTGCCCCTTTGCCGGCATTATCAGTGGTGAAGCTGTGAATATTCCTGCCTGTCTTCTGGTTCAAACGCGTGGCTTTCTCAGTGCTCTAGATCCCAAAGTAGAATCTCTGAGGCTTGAGTACTTAGAGCTTGAACCTTACTAGAACTGGCCCAGCTATCTGAAGTGCTTGTAGCTATTTGCCTTCCCTTCAGCAATAAATGGAGCTGAATTTGTCCAGGACTTCAGCTCCTGTTATTAGTCTATTGTTTGGTTAGCTGATGGATGTGAAGTGCTTTCATTATATTGTCTGGTTTAATTTTTAATACTCAGATTACTAGTGAGATGGAGCATTTTATCAGATGTTAGCTTTCTATCAGTGTTGCTGTAGATTGGGTGTTCATACTCTGTGTCTCCATTGGCCAGCCTACCTTTCCTCTTAGGATTCCAGTACTACTCCTGTCTTTATGCTGTGTGTAGTGCATACAGTTTATTAGTCTGTGCTTGCCCTTTCATTTTGCCTATGGTGTTTGATCAAAGTTTTCTTTTTTTGAGATAGGGTCTCCCTGTAGCCCCAGCTGGCCTGGAACTCATGGAACTTACTATGTAGACCAAGCTGGCCGTGAACTCACAGAGATCTGCCTGCCTCTGCCTCCCGAGTGCCGGAATTAAAGGCATGTGCCACCATGCCTGGCTAAACAAGGTTTTAAAGATGGATATGAATAGAGATATTTTCTCTTCCATCATTTTATGTGTTATAGAAGTTTTGTTAAAGAAATTATTTTCTACCATAAACTCCAAAGTAGTCTTCTCATACATACATACACATATACATATATATGTATATATAATATATACACACATATTATACCTATAGATTCAAATTTCTGTGGACCGAAGGAATGAGTGAAGGCAACGGGCTCAACCCTCTGATGAGGAGAAGAGTGAGTTTAATTCAATGCATTATATTTTTAATGCCCAGATTTTTAATTTAATAGACTGAACTATTTCTATATTTTTGTGATGTATATATTTCCCATGTAGATGAGAAATTGTCTCATGTCTACAGGAAAGACTGGCATGCCTCTGAATTTGGTAGACTCTTGCAGTAAACCTGCTCTCTTGACTCCCAGGTTTGTAGTAGTTCTCAGGATCTGATAGGCAAGGCCCCATTCTCCCCCAGTGTTTTGTTTTCAGAAAAGTATTAGGTATTGAACATTTGCTTTTCTATATGAACTTTAGCATGATGTGAAAAGCTTTGTTGATTTTTTTTTTTTTTTTTTTTTTTTTTAGAAAAACAGGGTCTCCCTGTAGCCCCAGCTGTCCTGGAACTCACTATGTGGACCAGGCTGGCCTCGAACTCACAAAGGTCCACCTGCCTCTGCCTCCCGAGTGCTGGGATTAAAGGCTTGTGCCACCATGCCTAGCTTTGTTGATTTTTAACCCCATAAAATCCATGTTTTACTGATGGTTTGGAACAGTTGTGCTGTATTGATGAATCTTCCCTGGTAAGAACTCAGATCACATCTCTAGTATTCATATCTTGGTTTTATGTTTGTCAATGTTTGCAAGATTTCTGCCTTTGTATCTTTAATTTGTGTTACTGTTGTTTCCTGTGTTCTATTTGACTATCAGCCTCATTATTATGTATTCTAAAATTATTGTTGAACTCATATTTTTGCTCACATTTTTAATAGCGACCGACCTCTGTTTTTTGAATGTCCCCGCCTCCCAAATTTGTGTGCTGCAAACAGTTTTGAGAGATGTTCAGGTCAGAGACTCTGCCCTTCTGAATAGATTGAGGCCTTGGCAGTTGTCTTCTCTGTGGTCATGTGAAGACACAGCATTCTCCTCTGCCTTCCCTTGTGTGAAGACATTGCAAGCAACTCTCATCAGATGTAGGTGGCTTCACCTTGGATTTCCTATCCTCTACAACTGTGAGAAATAAAATTTTGTTCTTTGTAAATTGTTCATCCAAAGATGTTCTATTTATATTGGCACAATTGGACACACACACAGACACACATGGACACAGACACACACACACACACACACACACACACTTCTTACAAATTAAGAAATTTTAGAAATGTTATTGCTAAAGTTCTCCTTTTTCACACTATAACTGTGCTGTTTAGACCCCTGATCTGAGGTTGAAAAAAGTGCTGTAGATGCCTTTTTGCTGGTGGAATTTCTGTCACAAACTTAAGTGGGAATAAGTTCACTTCTTGGACAGTGATGAATAACTGGGAGGGAATCTTTGTGTTCTTCTGTCCTTGCGCTAAGGCGATATCTAGTTTGCTTTCTGATGCTGTGATAAAATACTGACGAAAAGCAACTTGGAGGAAAAGGTTTATTTCACCTTACACTTCTAGGTCACAGTTCATCACTGAGGGGAGCCAGGGCAGGAACTCAAGGTAGGAGATTGAGGCAGATGCTCAAGCAGACACCACAGAGGAGCAGGGCTTACTGGCTTGTTCGTTGGCTCATGCTCAGCTAATTTTCTACATAGCTTAGACCTACCTGTCTAGGGAGGGTGCCACCCACAGTGGGCTGGCCCCTCACACATCAGGTCAGGTCAATCTCTCACAGATATGATCACAGGCCTATCTGATCTTGGAAATTCCTCAGTTGAGGTTTTCTCTTCCCAGGTAACTCTAGGCTGTGTCAAGTTGACAATAAAAACTAACCAGCACAGGTGGTTGGATGTGCATGGAGAGATATTGATAACTCAAACAGAAAAGATACCACAAAGAGGGCTTTGAAGAAAGTAATTTTGATTTGTCCGAAGTCTGTGAGCTCAGGCTTACTGAATAAGTTAACATATTGTAGAACTTACTAGTGGCTCATTCAGTATTTATAATTTTATCAAATTAATGAGTGAGCAGTTCACTCAGAAAAAAATGGTGCACAGGGATCATTAACTAGGAGTGTAGTAATATTGTGGAAGGGGACTAGGGGTGCCTGATGCTTCATGGCTGAAGGGAATGTTTGAGTGACTCTTGCTTCTCTGTCCCCACCTTGTGTTTGGAGGGGACAGAGTGGCTGCGGAAAGGCCCGTGGTAGGCTAATATTACTCAAAGCTTTCCTTTTATCTTGTGCACTGTGAGTTTGAAATGTAAATATAATTTTTTAAAAAGCTGAAGACCATGTAACTTTTCAAAGTTCAAAATAAGAGTCTTTAAAGAAATGTAGAGCTGGGTCATCAATATAATTGACTCATCACAATAAAAATCATTCAGGTAGGTTTTTGCAGTCATATAATTGCAAACAAAATTTAATTCTAGGTGTAATGACATAGAAATCAATGACATTATTCATACACCTGACCAGGATGTTATGCGCTGCTGAATCTACTGCAGACTGTCTCTTTAGTTTACCCAAAAGTACACAAACAGCATCTCTTTATACTAGAAACCTCCTCCTGACATGACCCAATTCCTTCCAAGAAAATGATATGCTTTGATTTTCGATCAATGGGTAGGAGCTGGGAAGTACTGACTCTTCCTTTCTCCACACTTTGGCACTGGAATAGTGAAGATTATTTCTAGAGAGTGTTTCAAACACAGGACTGCCTCTGCTCCTCATCTTCAGTGGGTGAATCGTGCTGTCTTTTTTGGAAGGAATCAGTGAAAGCTCCCTGGTGAGAGAAAGTGCACTGACCTGGAATCCAGGGGCGCTGCTTCTTCCTAGTGGTGGGAAGTATCTAGGACTTCTGGTGTGACTGCAGAGACTTCAAGCAGAAGAACTTTCCAGGGAATTTCCTGTGTATTGTCATGGGAGCTTAACTGGGGTGTTTGGCTGAGTCAAAGCCTCAGAGGGTGCAGTTTGCTAGTTCAAGCCATTGGCTTTCTTCCCCACTTGTGTTTCCATCTCTGCTCCCACAACTTGGCCCATTTTCAAACTATGCTAAAACACCCTTCTGTGCATGACACCTGGGAAGACCTCCTACCCTCTATCACAGAGTCCTTCTCTCCCTCTTCCCTCTAGCTCTTGTTGCTTGACACTGTATGTTTCTCTTTAGTGTGGGTTTTGGAGACTGCCCTCCGTGTACATTTTTATCTCTGTATCTCAGTGGGAGGAGATGAGTACATTTCTCAACTTTGATGACCCTCAGTTTCTTCATCTATTTACTAGAGAAAATAATGGCAATGCAATCCATATAGAAGATGAACAAGATATGTTTACAAATCACGATAGACATTCGATCACATATTCTCACCTCTTACTGTCTTCTTAGCAAATAGATCTTATTTCTATTGATTACTGATGTTTTACTAACACTTTAACTCAAGGAGGTGTTTAGACTATGTCTTATTTAATAACTCAGTGTCTCTGAGAACTGAAGATTGTGCCATGGGTGACTAAGGCAGTGATTAGAGAGTTTTGAGTTAAATTAAGTTGGCCAAAAGAGAAACAGAGAGCGAGGCGGAGAGAGAGCTGAATGGTTAAGAAGAGAGGACTTGCGGTCAGTTCTCACTACCCATGAGGGAGAGTTCATAAGTGCCTATGATTCCAGCTCCAGTGGCTGTAACACCCTCTGCTGGCCTCTGCAGACAGCTGCACACATGTGCACAAGCCCCGCTCCAGAATTCCAAAAATAAAATAAAGTTGTTTTTTTTTTTTAAGAGAGAAACAGTGGCAACACATTCTGTGCCTTTTTTCTCACACTTCAACTTGCTATCAGTAGGTGACCAAGGCCTAAACACCCAGGGTTGTGTTGGATCAGGACTGTGTGGGATTCTTGTGCTGTTCCTGGGAAGGATCCCAGAGCCATTGTGGCACAACCTCAGGAGCCTTAAAACTCCATTTTCTTTCCCCCAACAGGACATCAATATGGTGACCAGCAAAACTGACCTAAGGAATGCAGGACTGATGTCAGCAGCATGACAATGCTGATTTCTGATCTTGATAATTATACTGCACTTAGAAAGACCAAAGTACCCTGTAGTAGGGAGGTATTATGCTGTAACTCAATTTGTTGACCGTGAAGAAAACACACATTCAAGACAGAGGATGAGAGAGCAAATGTAGCAAGCAGCAGCATTTTAAATACTACCTGACAACTGCAAATGTATTTGTTTTACTCTTTTTTTTGCTTTTCTAAAATTGTCTCAAAAAAAGGAAGTTCTTTTTTTGGACAAGTTGTTTGACACTAAGTTTGTGTCTTCTTTGCCTTGTAGCCAGATGAATCAAGTTACAAGATCAAAAGATAGTGCTTCTTTTGTCCTCTGTAAATTAAAATATGGTCTTGTTGGGGCTGGAGAGATGGCTCAGCAGTTAAGAACACTGTTGCCTCACCTCCCTCTGCTTCCTTGGGCCTAGACCACCTGCAGGCCTTTCTCCAGAGTAAGCCAATCCCGTCGCAACACTGTTGCCTCACCTCCCTCTGCTTCCCTGGGCCTAGACCACCTGCAGGCCTTTCTCCAGAGTAAGCCAATCCCGTCGCACCCTCTGCACCTTGACTCCCTCAGCCTCATTCACCCTTCCATCTCTCTGCCCATCTCTCCTCCTAGCCTGGGTCCTGTCCCATTCCTTGTCTTAGCACCCCAGACACCAGGGGAACCACCACTGCTTCCTGATCCTTTGCACCTAGACCAACCCAGGTCCTTCTGGGGTCCCCAGGAGCCCTCTGGGCCTGGTCCCACCCTCAACTCCCTCTGCTTCCCTGGGATGAACAACCCACCAGCCTCTTTCCTGGACTTGGGGCTGACCTTTCCTCTTCCTGATCCTTTGCATCCAGACCAACCCAGTTCTTCAGTGCAATCCCCAGGAGACCTTGGGGCCTCTTCCTGCCCTCATCTCCCTTTGCATCTCTGGGTGGCACAGCCACCAGCTGCCCTAGATCAGCATCTTTGTTGGGCCCTGCTTCCAGGCCAGTCCAACCTCCAAATTCCTGAGGCTGAAATCTTTCCTGGAGGGATCCAGACCTTAGGAGAAAGCCTGAGAGCATCAGATCCTCATCTGACTTGGGCCTCTGTGGGAACTCCTGAAGACAAAAGCAATCTGGCCAAATAAATAA
>NW_008360314.1:3175997-3182297 GCF_000622305.1 Nannospalax galili
ATCAGGCATACAGGAAGGAGAAGAATCCCAAGATAATGGCATGGACCAGATCTTCAACAGAATCATGGAAGAAATTTCCCAAAATTAAAGACATGCCCATACAAATACAAGAAGCATACAGAAGCAAACAGACAGGACCAGAAAAGAAACTCTCCATGGCACATCATAGTAAGACCACTACACATACAAAACAAAGAGACAATTCTGAAAGCTGCAAAAGAGACACAACAAGTCACATATAACGGAAAACCCATTAGAATTACAGCTGACTTTTCAATTCAAACTATGAAAGCCAGAAGAGCCTGGACCAAAGTATTCCCAGTTTTAAATGACCACAGATGCCAACCCAGACTACTATACCCAGTCAAAATGCCTATTATAATGAAGGGGAAAGAATTAAATTAAAAGTAATTAAAAGTACCAGACTAAGCCAGGCGTGGTGGCACATGCCTTTAATCCCAGCACTCAGGAGGCAGGGGCAAGCAGAGCTCTGCGAGCTCAAGGCCAGCCTGGTCTACATAGTGAGTTCCAGGAAAGCTGGGGCTACAGGGAGACCCTGTCTAAAAAAGCCAAAAAAAAAAAAAAAAAAAAAAAAACCCAGACTGGTGGAACTAACCTTGGATGTTTAACAGACATACTTTGAGGCCTATAATAATTTGGTCAGAGGGACATAAAGGACAGTTTTTGCTCTTTGCCCTCCTAGATCAACTAGTTCCAGGGGACTATGAGCATCTCTCAAAATGTCCTGTAATTGTGGTGGGTCACCTGACCTCTTGATCAAGGAGGCCGTGGGGACCCTGCCAAGATGGACTTGAACCAGTGTCCAGTCTACAAAAAGGAGGGTCGACACATTTCCTCCATGCTTCCAAGTGAAGGCAGTCATGGTCGAGTAGGACCTTTGACTTATCTTCATATAGGTGGAACTCGTAAAAGAAAGGAGCCAGAGGCTCCTCCCAAGCCCATGTGACCCCTGAGGAACAGATCCTCAAAGGACATTAAGAGTAAAAATAAATTGGTTTATCTGGACCAACTCTATGGCCTTAAACACCCCAAAGGAAAGTATAACCAAAGATTAAAGGAGTCAATATATTTTTTATGGAGTCCATATGTATAGCTAAAGGCTACATAATAAGCAACAATGCCAGATAGGAGATACCTTCTTTTGAGTTGCTGGCCAGGGTGGCCCAAGGGGCTCCCAGATAGTAATCCAGCACAGAAATGGGAAAATGAACAGCAGACCCAATCTTATGTAAAGGAATATTGAGAACTGATTGCTGCTAGATGAGGAACAGCTGACCTTCCTAAAACAAGACCTCTAGATAGGCTGACTAGGGGAATGGCTGGGGGTGCCGACAATACAGCAGACAGTAGCAGGGATATCAGAGTATAAGGGCTCTAGTTGAGGGAGGGAAGCTATGGGGGGGTGCCTTCTGGGAAGTGGGTGTATAGCTGAACAAGATGTTTTGGGATGTTCTGTATGATATACACACACACAGAAAAAAAGTCAACAAATTTTAAAAGATGTTTTATATTTGAGGAGGAAACATGGAAATTTATGTCATGTTAATTAGTAGAGGTGATAAAAATTACCATTGAAATCTACCTGATGAGTTTATAGACATACACAGGCGCCAAGGATCCAAGTACAACTGATTATGACTAGTAATAATCAGATACATACAGATTAGAGATGCATGTGCCAACATCTCAGTGTTAGTAGCAAAAACAATGAGTCTTTCTGCAAGGAACAATATATTCTAAAATGAAATGGACATCTGTTTTAAATGTTAAAAAGTCATTCAATTTTATGTCTTATAGGGCTTATACTGAGTTCAATATTATATAACTATATTAATTCAACTGTGAAACTAGAAACTTGCACCCACTTGTGAAAGAGATGTGTATAGATGAATAAGATTGTTTGAGATATTCTGTATGAAATATACACAAAAAAATCGACAATTCTAAAAAATGAATTATATTTGATGAAGAAGAATAAAAATTTGCTTCATGTTAATTAGTAGAGGTGAAAAATATTACCACTGAAGTCTACCCGATGCCTTTTTATCCATGCTCAGGTGCTAAGGATCTCAGAAAGTAACCAACTATGACTAGTAATACTCAGATACATAGAGATTAAAGGCACATGTGTGAACATCTAAGTGTTAGTAGCATTAAACGTGAGTTTTTCTATATGAAACAGTATATTTAAAAATGAAATGGAGATCTTTTTAAAAGGTTAAAACCTCATTCAATTTTTGTCTTATAGGGTTTATATTGAGTTCAATATTGTATGTCTGTATTAATTCAACTCTGAACCTAAAAATTAACATCCATCTTTGAAAGAGATGTATCCTTGATCTGGAATGTGTTACTGAATATGTTAAAGTTGTAAAGAAATGCTTCTTCTAATCATGTGGTTATTAAATTTTAAAAGATTTTAAAAAATAAACTTAAAAAAAAAGAAAGAAAAAAGAGTACATACCAAATCCCAGACACTCACTTGGCTGAGAAGAGTGTTTTCTTTATTGACCGTGAGAGAGGATTGTTAGTATTCAGGATGGAAATAATTTTAATGAAACATATTTTCTTTAATGAACTATTTTTATTACATTAAAATATTTATTTGTGAGAGAGAAATATTTATTTGTGAGAGAGAAAGAGAAAATAAAGAAGGAAAAATTAAAGAAGGAATATATGTATGTGTATGGATACATGCATGCCATGATGTGTGCTTGATGGTCAGAGGACAGTTTGAAAGAGTTGTTTTTCTATTTCTACCATATGGATGCCAGGGATTGAACTCAGGTCCTCAAGCTTGGCAGCAGGCAAAGATGGAAAGATGGCTCAATGAGCCATCTTTCCAGCCCTTTATAAATTCTTAATATTGATGTTCCTAGACTTCATGATCTGGTTGTGTCTTGGATAGCTTCTTGCTTGTTTCATCTGATAACCTTTTATTTCCCTTTGTAGGTAGTAACTTTGAGACCAGACAGAAAACAACCCATGCACGTACAGCCATTCTAGACACTAGGATTAAAATAATAGGGCTGAAGACCTAAAAAATTAAGTTTTAAGGATAAAATTGTTTGATTTTATTTTTACAAATTTATTAATGTGTGTCAATTTTGATTACTGCATTTTAAAATCTGTAGTATTGTGTTTTATTTTTAAAGAAAATACAAATTGTAAAATTCATTTGATACTGAATTACATGTTCTATTCTTAACATCGAAAAAGAACACTGACTGTTTTTGCAGAAGACCCAGGTTCAAATCCCAGCACCCACATAGCAGCTAACAACTGTCCATAACTCCAGTTCCAGGGGATCTGACAGTCTCTTCTGTCCTCCGTGGGTGTTGCACGACATGGGTGCACTTACCTACATGCAGGCAATATACATATACACATAAAATAAAAATAAAAAATAATTAATAAAAAATGAAAATTACACTAAATTAATAACTAATTTCAAAAAATATGGTCTTGTTTACCAGTAAATAATACCAATTATGTAATGCAGTAAGCCTGACTCATAACTATCCAGACAGCAATTTCTGAGGTTTACCCACACTTAGAAGCTGCCATCCCTGCTCTGTTCCTGGCATATTATCCCAGAATTTGCTGCTTCTACATAAATCAAGAATAAGTGCAGAGGCTTTGCCTGACTGATGAGTCTGACATGGAAGCACGTGATTCTGCAGTCAGGAGACAAGGTCACCTCGGAGAAAGATCAGCTTTGACAAAGAAGGCTTTATTGACATGTATACTGAATGGGCCACAGGGTAGTCAGAATTTTTGCCACTATAACAAAGCTATCTTTAAGTGTAGGAGGGGCAGGAAGGAATAATGCTACAGATTTATCATTTTATGAAGAACAAAAAATATATATCAGAATAATTCCTGTCATGTAAAGGACCAAAGTACACATTTAATTGTAGGTAATACAAGCCCTTGCATAGTTTGTCTTTTTAAAAAATTATTTTATTTATTATTTTTATTTCATGTGTGGGAGTGTGCCTGCATGTATGTAAGTTCACTCATGTTGTGAAATACTTGAGGAGGTCAGAAAAAAGCATCGGATCCCTTGGAACTGGAGTTACAGATGGTTGTTAGCCACCATGTGGGTGCTGGGAACCGAACCTGGGTCCTCTGAAAGAGCAGGTGGTTAAGCCATTGCTCCTAATTGCTAAGCCATCTCTCCAGCCTCAACAGGTAGCTTGTCTTTGTGTCATTCCTGACTGCCATATTTTCCTCCCACAGAAAATCAAGGCCTCCTGGGTTGTGATCCTAGGTACAGGGTTCTGCCTAAACCTAAGGTGTGGTCTGCTTAGAAGCTGACATCCCTATTAGACCTGTAAGACCAGCATTCTCTAAGCTGTACAAAGGAGGAGGGAGCTGAATCCACCAAGTAGTCTGAAGGAAAAGCCCTAGATTAGCAGACCAGGTTGCAAGGACTGACAGCTGTGAGTCAGCCCTCTTAGCTCCTTAATCTCAGATCTGGTCCTGACCCTGTTCACACACCCAGACTGGCCTTGAGAATGCGAATTCTCAAGTCTGGGCACCAAAAGCAGAAACATTCATCTTGCAAAAGCTGGGAGACCGAGAACACAAGAAAGTGCTTTTGGGGAGCCCACCCAGAGGTACAGAGCAGATGGATGTGTGTGTGCTTGTCTCTCTCTCCTCCCTCCCTCCCTCCCTCCCTCCCTCCCTCTCTGTCTCTCTCTCCAAGGTAAGGAAGGTGCCACACAGTAACTTAGATGTGTTCTTATGTAACAGTGTAGGTGCCAGCTAGAGAGTCCCCCCATCAAGGGAACGGAGATGGTACAGCACAAGTGCTGCTGCTTCTGTGGCATGGCTTTGAAAGTCCAACAGAGGTGTGAATTAATTGGTGGATTACTTGCAGTTTTTAGCTTGCTGATTTAAAAGAATGGTCTTCTTTTAGAATCTATAAATTTAAATTAAACTATATTCACTTGACTGTTACCGATGTTGGTTCTCTAATAGCCATTTAAGCTAATGCAGTGATGTTGAAATAGAGGTGTGCAGTCTGAGCACTTACAGAAGTGTAAAATCCATGTGCCTTGACCCCAACTTTAGGAAGTCAGCTGGAAGGAGAGATGAAGTCAACCTAGCCTTTGTTTCTTAATTTATTTATTTGTGTGTGTGTGTGTGTGTATGTGTGTGTGTGTGTGTGTGTAGGTCAGAGGACAACTTTCAGGAGTCAGTTCTCTCCTTCTACATGGGCTCCAGGTATCAAACTCAGATCACCAGGCTTGAACAGCAAACACTGTTACCTGCTTTGGCCATCTTGACAACCACAAGCAGCCATAATTAAAAAAAAAAAAATCAGACTTTAGTACTCATTTCTTTGTTTTACAACCAACAACGTAATACTGTTCTACAATATAAAGGATATTATTATTGGATACTTTTACTCCATACAGATAATAAGGTCTAATGCCATAATGAAATGTAATAGGTGAATGACAAACAGAAAATCATAATTAATTATAACATTGTCTTGTAGTTTCTTCCTTTTTTTTTTTTTTGGTAAGTTCTCTATAGTCCTGGAAAAGTGAAGACTTAGGCCATTATGTAAAAGTGAGCAGCCCATGAGAACAAGGCATCCTACAAGGACTAGTAGAGGGAGACGCTTGGGGAACAGATCTGGCAATATTGTGTTTAGTAGCTCAAAGATGGGGTGGTTTGCTCTGTGACCCCAGCACTCTGGAGATTCTGTGGGGAAGCAGCAGCCGTTGTAGATAGCTGCCTTTTCATCGTAGTCTAAACGCACTTCCAAATTTCCCACATGGGTACTCTCCTGGAACCCACCAGAAAAACTCCAGATTTTACTCATAAGAGTTCATGATCTGATTCTACCACATGGAAGCCTGTCCTGACAGATATGGAAGCCTGTCTGCTTCTATTGGAAAGTCCAGGATCACACTTTGCCTGCAGACACTATTTTAGCTCTTGTGCTAAATAAGATTTAACAGATCCACAGACCCATCATTTCTCAATGGTTGTCTAGTGGAGGCAGATACTCTTATCAGTGTTTGTGTGGTACTGAAATTCTCATGTAGAATGAAATTTAATTTTGACTTAATTTATAGATGCAGGGGGTGAATTTTTTTGGATTCAATATACTCATTTCCTATAAATAATCCAAAGAGGAAAAATACTCCTCAGAGACTTTGAACAATGGATATAAAGTTGATGTCAAGGAAATAATCATCTTTTAATCTTTTCTTTATTAAACTTTAATTTTTAAAAGCCTTTGGCTGAATGTTGTTTTAC
>NW_008360314.1:3182314-3196558 GCF_000622305.1 Nannospalax galili
TCATGGATTATACTTGGTATTATTTTGTGTTCATGTCAACGCAATGATTTGTTAGTATTTGATATTTCCTCATATCAACAGTGATTGTTCAATAATTGTACTTTTAAGAGGAAAGGTTAGTGTGTCTTTGAGAAAATTAGGTATCAGCAATGAATTCTTAAATACACACACGCACACACACACACACACACACCACAAATCACATACAACATACACATACATCACACTAATACATACCACACACAGCATATACAACACACATAACACACACAGCACACACATACACCACACATCACACACACACACACACCACAAATCACATACAGCATTTGTGTACATCACCTAATACATACCACACACACCATATACAACACACATAACACACACAGCACACACATACACCACACAGCACACATCACACACACACACACACACATTCACACACACACACATGCAGGGACACAGAAATAACACACACCACACACACACACACCTACCACCTACCACACAAACACATATGCATACCACATGTACCACAAAACACATATACATACCACATACACCACACAGCACACATCACACACACACACACACACACATTCACACACACACACATGCAGGGACACAGAAATACTGACTTGGATCTGATCCACCAGTCAGACCTGCGATTCTGTCTTCCCTCTTCCTAGACATTGCTTTCTCAGACAGCTCCATCAAGTAACAGCAGGTGGGTTTTCCTGCTTCCACTCTTGCTGTATTGCCACCTGTTCACTCACACAGCAGCCAAAATAGGTTTTTCAAGTTTAGTGTTCATGCAACCCATGTTCCCAGCCTCATTCAGTGATTTCTCATTGCATGGGGATGGCATTCAAACTTCTGGATACCAGAGTTCTCCTTCCCTCACACTCACTGTGCTGCAGCCATGTTGGCCTTGAGTTCTAGGAGCCGAGGTCCCGACCCGCTGCTCTTGGCTTGTATGGACCTCAGGTGCTGCTTTGGCATAAGGAGCCTTCTCTGGTCACTCTGGTGCTGCTCTTTCACAGTCAGCATCGCATACTCAGGAATTATTTACACAATGTATTTTAATATACAATATAATACAATATAATATTAATACAATATAATATTTATTTGAATATATAACTTAGACTATGAATTTATAAAATAAAGCTTTATGTTAATATATAAAACATATACATAATTCTCTTCTCAATTACAAATACTGCTTTTGAATGTGAGGAATCCAAGTTCATTTTTACATGAAATATGTTAACAAGTTAATTTTTTTAACAAGTTGATATTTTTTCACATGCTGTAACCATCTGTCACTCAGTAGACTCTGAAAATCATATGTATCAGGAACTAACCTTTGATTTATGAAGAAATATAATCATTTTTTAAAAGAACTTTATGTCCTGCCCACCCCCCCAAGGGGTTAAGGATAATTTTGCATTGAAGCATTACTGACCTCTTGTGGTCAGGATAATTCATTAAATTTATTTATTTATTTGTGTTTTCGTTATATTATTTTATGTGTATGCGTATATTGCCGCATGTGAGTGCATGTGTCCTGCAATGCCTGCGGAGGTCAGAAGAGGGTGTCAGATCCCCTAGAATTGGAGTTATGGGCAGTTGTTAGCTGCCATGTCGGTGCTGGGAACCAAACCTCGGTCCTTTGCAAGAGCAGCCAGTTCTCTTAACTGCTGGGCCATCTCTCCAGCCCCTTATTTATGTTTTTATTAGTAGTTCTTCTAATAATTTCTCTATCATTGTAATATTTATTTGTAGTCCACAAAATTTACTATAATAGTGTGGATAGTCTAATTCTAGCTCACCGAGGCAATGCTTAGAAAAAACACCTGTTTCTTCATTGATTGCTGGGGGAAAATAAAACAGCTCCATCTGGTAAGACTTCTAAGTGTAACAGCTGCTGACCTCAGTTAGGTCACTCTAAGATACAGCGATTTCTCTCTAGTATTGTACTTTTCTCTGGTTTCTTTTCATTTCTACAAATGCTACCACTTTATTTACCTCAAAAAGCACGGTGGTGCAATGGTGCGTTATGGTGATGCCTTAACAAAAACAGCACGATTCTTAGCATCCATTTCAACCAGGAGTGGGGATGGAACTGTCCTGAGAGCTTGTTTCTTCAAATTTCTCCCAGTACGGTACACTCAAACAAAGGCCTTACTCTCTCTTTAGTGATCTCATTCATCCAGCATAAAATGCTGAAGCAAAATGAGAACTGTCTTACCAGAGGATTATGTTCCTTCTGACCCCTGCTTACCTAGGACCACGCTCCATTACAAACAGAAATTATCAATGTAATCCCACTTGTTTGCAGTACAAATGGGATAATCCATTGCTTTCAATATTCACTGCTTGCAATTTGATATTCTCCGGCTTTAAAATTTTTATTTTATTATTTTTAAAAATTTTTATTTATTATTTTTATTTTATATGTCCAAGTGTATTGCCTGTGTGTATGTAAGTGCACCCAGGCCATGCAATGCCCTTGGTGGTCAGAAGAGAGTGTTGGATTTTCCCTGAAACTGGAGTTACAGATGGTTGTTAAGTGCCATGTGGGTGCTGGGAATTGAACCCAGGTCCTCTGCAAGAGCAGTCAGTGCTCTTAACTGATGAGCCATCTCTCCAGCCCCAATTTTATTTTATTTTTATTTTATATGTCCAAGTGTATTGCCTGTGTGTATGTAAGTGCACCCAGGTCATGCAATGCCCTTGGTGGTCAGAAGAGAGTGTTGGATTTTCCCTGAAACTGGAGTTACAGATGGTTGTTAAGTGCCATGTGGGTGCTGGGAATTGAACCCCAGTCCTTTGCAAGAGCAGCCAGTGCTCTTAACCACTGAGTCATCTCTCCAATCCCTGCAGACTGATATTCTCATAACACACACACACACACACACACACACACACACACATACACACACACACACACCCCATTCTGAGTCAAGAGTGAAGAAGGGTCATGATGGATTGAAGCTATATACTTAGGTTACAAGTGGAGCTCAAGGCCTAGTAAGCTTGTTTACAAGATAGTGTAACAAGCTGGTGACCCAGAAGTCTTCCTTCAGTTCTCCCTTATTTGTTTTATAAAAGAAGCATGTCGTTACTATAACAGAAGACATTCCCAGAAAAGCCATTCCCATGATAAAGGCATGGGAGGGGCTGTTCCTTATTTAGCAAATGCTTATTTTCACTCAGTTATTTTCACAGTTCCCTAGTGAGAATCTTGGGCACCTGCATTTTCTCCACCTCTGTTTTTCACTTCCTTGAAGAGGACAACAGCCTCCTGGTGCCATTTCTGATTTCACTCAGTCTTTGTTCTCAATTCTAGCCCATGGTCTCGTCTAAAGAACACTTTCCACCTATGTGTTGTACACTGGACCAGCTGTTTTTCATGATCTGATAAGGAGGAAACTAAAAGGAAGAGTTTGAAAATGTTTTAATTTGACAGAGTAGTTTTATCTTCATTCCAACCTAAGAATAAAAAGCTGGGCCTGCGCTTTTGTCATCTTTATCTTGCCCATTTTATCTTCTAGAAACTTATTCCTATCAGAGCAGCACCAGCCAACAAAGGATTGGAAGAAAAGATCACCTTTTGCCTGGGCCGGCTGAGGAGCTTGGATCTTCTGCCCCCTGCTGGATAAACCTTTCCCAAACTCCTAGGTGAGCTGCTCCTTAGCTCACAGACTTGGATGTCTTCTTCCACGTGGCTATGCAGAACTTCTATTTAATTGTCACCAGCCTGGCAGTTCAGCCTTCCTCTCTGCTCCATTCAGAAGGTTCTCCAGGACATCACACATTCCTTCAAATCTATTTTAGGCTTCTATCTTGAGGCAACTTTGCTCTGGTTGTTTTCCTTTCCTGTGATGGGTGTGACTGGGACCACAGTTTCTAGGCCCACTTCAATTTACCTTCTAGTAAGTTTCCTGGTTTCCCAACTGTGCTGACTGCCACTCAGTTCCTATGACAATCACCATGACAAGATGCTGGCATAGGCGGTTTATACCTGTGCATGGCAAGATCTCTCACTCTGGCACCAGAAAGTGGTTAGTATTAGGGTTCAAACACACAGTCACATAAAGTGGAAGAAGTGGAGCCTGAATGATGGCTATCTAAATTTTTTTTTTTTAATCTGCAAGGTAAATGCTAGGAACTCTGGTTCAGAGAGGAGGACATTTGAAATTTGATGCCCAGAGCCACAGAGCAAATGAAGACTTGATTTGAACATGTCAGCTGCATTAGTTTCTTGGGTTGTCATAAAATTACAACCACAGTAGACTGAAACAACAGAGTTATTATCTCATGCTAGAGACCTATTGTCCAAAATCCAGCTGCCAACAGTTCCATTCCCTTGGAACTCAGAGAATGTCCTATGGCTCACCCTGGGCTTCTGGTGGCTGCTGAAAGATTCCTTGCTTTGTAGCTCCATCCCTGCACTCTGCTCCTCTTTATATCTATCACTTTCTGTGTGTATCTATCAAACCTCAATCTTTTCTCTCATATAGACACCAACCATTGGTTTTAGGACCATTCACTCAAGATCAAGGTTGATCTCATTCTAAGATTCCATATTAGAGCTACTAAGAACCTGTTTCAAATAAGGTCATATTCATAGGTTTGGGGTCAGGTTAGGACTTGGACATGGCATTTTAGGGGGATACTATTCAGTCTATTATATGAAGGTTAACTATAAAGTATGCCTTCTTCCTGACCAACCAATTTGTGTTATGCAGTTTAGGAGCTATTCACAAAGCCTCTAGATGTAAGCTCAGTGTGTATCTAAGGTATTGTGCTTAAAGACAATGCTTATCCACCATCTACAACCACTCAGTACAGTGCAGATAGGAACTTCCCAGGAGGGAGCACTGGGCATCACTATGGCGAGCCATCCTTGTACGTGAGAACCTTTTCAGGTCTCTATTACAACCTATAGGCAGTTATCCATCTACAGAGAAAACCATTATTGTGTGCATGCAAAGGAAAGGTATGCTCACACAAAGAGGAAGCATGCTGGAGGCCTGGGAAGGAGCTGGTCACTGGTTTGTGCTTCCTGCTTGACCATGTCACCCGTTTCATGAAGCACCCTGAGAAGCTAGACTGTGGATGATTTGTGCACAGCTGGCTATGCTAGCAAGATTGGAGAAAACAACTTTTGTTATTTATTTTGAAAGTAATTATTGAAAAATAATTGAATCTCAAAGGATTGCACATCATATCAATTTTACTGAAAAGGGAAAAGCCCAAAACCGAGAGAAAAAGCTTTTTCCTTTAAATGTCACTCATAGGAAAAAGCTTTTAAGCTAAATTATAAAACTGCTTACAACTTTTCAGTCCTGAAGTTTCAGAGATTCTTTCTTTGGTGACTTCACTGGAGGGAAGTCAAAAATAGTGGAATTAATTCTGAACACAACAAAGCCTGACTGTGAATTTCAAAACTCGATTTGCATTTTAAACATCCAGGAGTAAGGGCTTTTGTTTGTTTGCTTTTGTTTTTCTCTTAGCCCTTGAGACTGTGATGTTAAAAGACAGCAGTGCTTTTAACCGAAATGACAGGCCTGATAGGTGGCGAGGGGCCCCAGCAAGACTTTTCTAGGACACCAGGTTTTCCCAGCTGTTTTAAAGTGGATTGTTCCCCAAAGTGAATGGAGAGTAAACATATCCCAAATTTGATGCTTTTTTGAAAAGATGCGGAGGCTGATTTTAAAATGAATAAATATGTGATGAGAAAATAGGACCAGGGAAAGCAAAATCCTGCTGTTCTCTTCGGCTTGTCTCTTGATAACGTGCTTTTATGTACGCTGCTCTGTTTCTCGATATCTGCTCTTGCACATATCCTATTTGAAAACCTCGCCGCTAGCGCTGTGCGTAGTCTGAGCTCCTTTTGAGGTCTTCCTGGGCTGGGAACTGGAGGATCTTTCTGCTAATGCAGTGGCCAAGCCTGGGCTGGCGTTGGTTTACCAGCAGCACCCCCTTGTGGTAGTTCTGGGCATTTCAGAATTCTAAATAGAACTTTGCATTTCCAGAATAGGTTAAATTTGATTTGTAAACAGTATTTTATCTTTTCTTATTTTTCAGCTTGTCAATTTAACTCATATACTCTCTTATCATTTCTCTTCAGTTTAGCCAACAATTCATCCTTCAAGCTTTAGGTTTAGGGATGAACTCCAATGCTTGAAACAGACCAAGTCTAACATTCATAAGGGATTGATGGTATTTTCAACAACACAGAACAAAAGTCTTTGCCAAAAACGTGTGCTAGATTCTTGTCCTTTACTTGATGTTGAAATTGATTATTTAGTTCTAAAATTTGCTTTTCTCGAGACTAAAGTGCCCCCCTACCGTGGTGCTATGAATCTATTTATTTGTGTGTGTATGATTGCATGCATGACACAGCACACATGTGGAGGTTAGAGGACAACTTCCTGGAGTCGGTTTTCTTCTTCCACCATGAGGATCTTGAAGATAAAACTCAGGATGTCAGGATGTCAGACTTGGCGGTAGACATTCAAGGAAGTCCTCTACTCTGGTCATTTTCTTGGTCCTGGACTGCTACCATCATTATTGTTATTTCTTGGTAGGCTATTCCCTTTATCTTTATTTTGACTCAGGATAAAACTTCAAGACTTTCTTACTAACTACTAAAATGTGTATCTTGTGCAACACCCTATAAGCTCATTCTCAACTTGAATTCTCTGTGAAATTATTTGAAAATTAAATTTCATGTGTGAGAAGCACATGTTCCTTTGAGCAAGCTAGAGCTTTTCAGGTGCTTTACATTTCTGAAAAGAAACTCCATGTTTCACATCAAAAAATTAAAACTCAGAATTAATGGATTTCGCAGGGTCAAGTATGTGATTTTGAACTTTGCTCAAACTCCAGATATTTTGGCGTGCTAATGAAATCAGAATTAAAATGCCTCTCAACATTGTTTTAACTTCTAGTGTCAGATTTATTTTATTTTTTCTATAACCACATTTCTGTCTGTACTTTGAGTTTGGTTTGGCCTGAATAATTCAGATAAGGGCTTCATTCAGAGGTTGTTCAGAGTACAATATTCCCAGACATTATTACAGATTACTTTTGAAGGATGCTAAATGAGTACTTAATTGTAGAAACAATCATTTCTAAGGCAGTTGGTTTGAAGGGTCAGGCCTTCACCTTCCTGGCCCTCTAGTCCTGTGGGAATTGGGGCAGTGACTCAACATAACAGCTGTGAGGAACAGAGAGTTGGGGGTCAGGAGGTGCTAGACAGCTGATTTGCTTATGGTCAATTGACTACATTCAGCTTTTCCCCATGCAAAACAAATTTATCATATACTGCTCATTAATATGGATGAACTATTTTCATGAGTGTTCCTCCCTTATTCTTTTTCCAGGGTCAGTTATATTTTTAAAAAAATATTTATTTATGTCTGCATGCATGACACAGCACACATGTGGGAGTCAAAAGACAACTTGCTGGAAGTTGGTTTTTTTCTTCCACCATGAGGGTCCTGAAGATAAAACTCAGGATGTCAGGCTTGGTAGTAGGTATCTTTACCATCTCACCTGCCCTTTCTTGATTTTTTATTTAAGTACAATTTTATATACTGGGGAGATATCCAGTGTGGTTCATATGAATAGCTTTGATTAAAAATAAATTTAAATGTAATTTTTCAAAGAAAATGTTTAGTGATAGTATAAGTGTATAGAACTGGTGGAATGAATTTAGGTGCTTTTCATCACTTAGAAAAGTGTTGGGTTCAAAATCTGTTTGAATCAGTATATATTTTTGTATGCCAGGAGGCTCACCTGTATGATCAACCTGGAGAATCTTAATGAAATTTTACTTTGGAGTCATTTCCCTTCAAAGTTCTGCATCCTCTTGAGTTTTGAAGGTGTGTTACTAAGCCATGTTTATTCATTTATACCTGAATAAGTAATCAGCCTGACTCTTAATGTTAGTTTTAAGAGTGGGCCTTAGAGACTCACTGTTCCTTCTGATGTCTCATGGGACTATGCTCAGGAACCAGGCTTCACAAGAGACTCACTGTTCCTTCTGATGTCTCATGGGACTATGCTCAGGAACCAGGCTTCACAAGAGACTCACTGTTCCTTCTGATGTCTCATGGGACTATGCTCAGGAACCAGGCTTCACCTATACTTTTATTCAAGCAGCTTCTTCAGTATAACTTGAGGAACTCCAAGCTTGTATCCACCCTTATTAGAGAATCTTGCCTTTTGTTCCCTAGACTTAAAATATCTCATGCACACAGTGTCAGACTTCTCAATTGTCACTGCTTCCAATGAGGACATGAATATGAACATGCTGCTTCCAGGTCTTTGATATGCTACTTCAGGCACACCCACATTTATTCACTGTCTTGGGTGGAGGGCAAAGTGGGGTCCCAAAGGATCAAAGGCAGGTGCCCAGGTCACAAGAGCACATGGCTCAGTGCATTTATTTACACTATAAACAGTAGCTTTTTGGTGAAAGAGAAGGTCAAAGTCATTAGTCCAGATTCTGTCCATATTGCAAGTCATTTCTACAGAAAGACAACTGAGGGACTCAGTGTGAAATAGAATGGAATCTTGTAAGCATTTAAAAGCCCAACATCCCCCTTTCCCTACCCCTTTTCTCTTTTCAACCAGACTCTGGATGAAGAAATGTTTGGATTTTAATCTGCCACTAACCACCTGTATTAGCTCTTTCTATATAATACATTTCCCCCAAAACTTAGCAGCAAAAATACTAGACATTTTGTTTATTTCTGTGGATCAGGAATACAAGCATAATTTAGTTGGGTCTTTGGGTTCAGGGTGTCTCAAAGGCTATAGTCAAAAGTATCAGTTGGGGCTGTGGTTTCATTTAATGGCTTCACTGAGGGCATGGAATTGTGGATAGCGTGTATAAACAGTGGCAGCTGCAGGCCAGGTGACCTAACTTCCTTGCTGCTTCTCACACTGAGTGAGAAATGAGAGCAGAGAAGTCTCCAAAGCAGAACCTGGAGTCTTTCCATAGCTTAATCTTAGATGTGACATACCATCACTTTTCACTTGTTAGAAGCCAGCCAGCTGGTAGGTCGTCCAGCACACATTCGTGGAGAAGGGCTGTAGTCATAGCTCATGGGTGAAATGCTTGCATGGTATGTGCAAGGCCCTGGGTTCAATCTTTACACACACACACACACATGCACACACACACACACACACACACACACACAGAGGAAAGGATCACATTCAATGCAAACACATAGAAGAGTCTGGGGTCCCTGGGCCATCTTAGACCAGCAGTGGCACAAGGCTCTTTGTCCCTAACATCCCTGAGGGGATGTTCTTGTGTCAAACGGTTGACACAGTGTTCTAGTTAGCTTTTCTTATTGCTGTGATAAAACACTCTGACCAAAACCAACTTGGGGAAAAAAGGGTTTATTTGGCTTACATCTCCTGGGTCACAGTTCATCACTGAAAGAGTCCAAGATAGGGATTCAGGGCATCTCACAAAGGAAGGAACTGAGACTTATCCAAAGTCCTGCTGCTCAGAAATGACTGGACTGGTGGAATGTGGACCAGGGCTGTCTGACTCCAAAGCCTTTTCTCTTGACCAGGTTGTCCTGATTGAATGCTGGCTTTGATGGGATTATATCCATGGTAGATGACAACAAAACAATGGTTCTTATATGACTATTATTCCATGTTGATAAAACTGCCAGTCAATCACCTTTCTCTAAGTAGACGCTTGGCATCATTTGATGGGGATGCCTCTATTCTTACGGACATATCTGGTTTCCTCATTACTTTCCTTATTTCCTTGGCATTTAAGTGTTGAAGTGCCATTGGCTCAACTTTTAGACTTTTTCCATTGTATATCCCTTCTTCTTGCCATGTTCATTCAGTCTCATTGTTTTAAATATAGTCCTAGGGAATGTGGCTCAATGATACCTTCAGTCCAGATCTGTGTCCCAGTGCTCAACTTTGCTGGTCTAATTCCCTGCTTGAATCCCAGCTGGAATCTCTGAATGGGAAATCCCTTTCAGAGGTTTATCTATGGTAAGTCTGTGTTTTGCTATGTTCAAAATATAGTTCAGATCTTTATTCTAAAAGCTCTTAGTAGATTCTAAGTCTGTATTCTTTTTATTGTTTGTCATAAATTCAGCACTTAGTTTTCTATTTATTTTTTTCTTAAATTGCTTATTTTCATTATGATGGTCAGGAGCTTTTCCTCCTGTTTTGAGCAATGTTGTATTTTATGTAAGTTCATAATTATGGTGGCAATCTGAGATGTTACCTATAAATATTTGCTGAGTGATTAAGTGAACAAACAGGATGATGTATGTCTTACCACAGCCTGGAGTCACCTGGGAGGAGAATCTCAGTTGTAGAACCATCAGGATCACGTTGGCCTGTGAGCATGTCTGTGGGCGATTGTCTCCACTGTCAATTAATCTGGCCCAGTGTGTGCTACGGGGCACCATTCCTGGGTAGGGGGTCTGGAACGCAGAGGAATGAGGACAGACCTGGAAGCAAGCAGACAGCATGGATGCATCGGGTTTTCTCGTTATTGACTGTGGATGTAATATAACTAGCTGAGTTCCCAAGCCTTGACTTCCCAGAAAAGATGGACTGTAATCTAGACGTATAAGCTAAAGTGAACTTTTTCCTCCCCAGAGTTGCTTTTGGTCAGGATATTTTATCACAGTAACAGATAGGACAGCTGGAAAGGATGAAGTGTTTTCAGAAAGAAAGAACTGGGAGCTGGAGTGATGGCTCAGTGGTTAGAAGAGCTTCCTGCCCTGGCAGAGGATCTGGGTTTTGTCCCCAATATCCACATGGGTCAGCTCACAACTGTCTATAACTTTAATTCCAGGGGATCTGACCACTTCTCAACCCCCTGCCCAACAGGCACACACATGGTGCTCACACAGGTACTCAGGCACACACACATATAAATAAATGTCTTTAAGTAAAAAAGAAAGAAAGAATAATTGTGTCCAGGAATTCCCTGTGTTACCCCCGTTAAAGTGCTAGCATTAAACAGCTAATGAAAGTCATACTAGGCGGGACTGGCTGGAGGGACTGGGAGACTCTCAGGGGAAGCAGGAAAGGCTATAGAGGGGGAAGTAAGTCATGCTTCCCACTCATCAAGGCTGGTTCTAGCAACTTCTATAAACCATGGAAAGTTGTGGGCAGACCAAAAGTTGATAGGAAGGCAAGAAACAGATTGGGTTTTATTGATTTAAGAACTAGAGTTATTGAATAAATGAAAAGCAGGTTGTTTGGTATTGCTCATTAAAAAGAAGAGTAAATTACTTCATTCAGAAAAGTGCTTTAAATATAGAAAAGAATTCCTGCAAATTGAATGGAGCTTTTCCCTTCTTGCTGTGAAAGGTCATGGCAGGCCTAATTCCAATGTCCAATTACCAGACGCAATCAGCACAGCAAAGGAGAATCAACTCAATTTCAATCGCAGGCGTTCGCCTTACCTCTAACTAGCTCTGGAATGACTCACAGCAATTTTCTCATCAAAAAGCTAATTTTAGGAGCAAAATGTCAAGAAAAGATGAAAAAGAGCCAGCCTGGCTTTGCAGAGGCTGAGAAATTTAAAAAATTTGTGCTGCGATTGTAAGCTACCTGTCACATCAGTCACCCACAGATGTTTTGCTGTGATCCTAGGAGATGTAAAACCAGTCAGAAAGACCAACAAATCAGCCCCATTGTCTAAACTCAAATGTAGAATGACATTCTGTCTTGATCTGGTGATGAGATGTATATGTACATGTGAATGTACATGCACATATATGGATATATATATACACACACACATGTATAACTTCATTTGTTTGGACCACACAATGAATACCAACAATGGCAGGTCCTGAAGCAATTATAGTTGTCTGGTGAGAAAAGAAGAACTTTTCATATTTGAAGCCTGGGTAAGGAGGGATAAGACAGGCTTCTTGCTCTACTTAGATATTAAAAAACAAAAACTCAGCTCCTTCTCAGGTCCCCAGGAGCACTGCTTCTGGGCCTGGCCCCGCCCTCACCTCCCTCTCCTTCCCTGGGCCTGCAGGACCCACAGGCCTCTCTCTCCGGGGTAAGTCCATCATGCCCACCATGCCTTGACTCCCCCAGCCTCACTCACCCTCCCATCTCCCCCACTCTCTCTCCTCCTAGCCTGGGTCCTGTCCCATTCCTTGTTTTGGTGCCCCAGACACCTGGGGAAACACCACTGCTTCCTGATCTTTTGCATCCAGAGCAACTCAGTTCCTTCCCAGGTCCCCAGGAGCACTGCTTCTGGGCCTGGCCCTGCCCTCACCTCCCTCTGCTTCCCTGGGCCTGCAGCACCCGCAGGCCTCTCTTTCTGGTGTAGGTCAGTCAGGCCCTCTGCACATTCACTCCCTCAACCTCTCCCATCTCCCCCGCTGGTCTCTCCTCCTAGCCTGGGTCCTGTCCCATTCCTTGTCTTGGCACCCCAGACACCTGGGGAACCAATACTGTGCCTGATCCTTTGCATCCAGACCAACTCAGTTCCTTCTCCAGTCCCCAGGGGCGCCCTTGGCTTGGCCCCGCCTTCAACTCCCTCTGCCTCCCTGGGTCTGCACAACCCACCAGCCTCTTTCCTGGAAGCCAGGGCTGACCTTTCCTCTTCCTGGTCCTTTGCATCCAGACCAACCCAGCTCCTCAGTGCAGTCCTCAGGGACTCTTGGGGCCACCTCCCACCCCCATCTTCCTTTGAACCTCTGGGTAGCACAGCCACCAGCTTCCCTAGACCAGTATCTTTCCTGGGCCCAGCTCCCAGGCCAGTCCAATCCCCAAATTCCTGAGGCCAAAATCTATCCTGGAGGTATCCAGATATTAGGAGAAAGCCTGAGAGCATCTGATCCTCATCTGACTTGGGCCTCTGTGAGAACTCCTGAAGACAAAAGCAATCTGGCCACTCCAATATAAAATCAAAAGAGACAACCAGAAGCTTAGAAGAACCAGCTTTTCATGTGCAAAAAGTAAAACACAAAGACACATAAAGTTCACAAAAAAAAGTAGGCTTAAACTTGAAGGCTTGAGTCTCACAAAAGAATAAGAAACTACAAAAGAAATTCACATGTCAAAATCACAGAGAAAAAATAATAACATGAAAAACCAAAATAACATATCCCCACAAAATACCAATAGTCCTCCAGAGGAGTACAATGAGAACCCCCTAGGGATAATGCAGAACATGGAACTCAAAAGAACAATTATAAACATGATAAAAGAATTCAGTAAATTTAAAGAACTCACAAACAAAGAAATCAAAGAACTGAAGGAAGATAGGGATAAACTTCTGAATGAATTCAGAAAATAGTTAGAAATATTGAAGACTATTCAGGCTGAAATGAAGAAGGAAGTGAAACACTCAGTAAGCCAATTAGAAATGACAGGAGAAAGCCTTACCAATAGGATGAATGAAATGGAAAACAGAGTATCAAGACTGGAAGATAAAGTGGACAAACTAGACCACTCAAGCAAAGATTATGAAAAATTTTAAGAAATAACAAGAATGGAATATGCAGTAATTGTGTGAAACCATAAAAAGGCTAAACTTATGAATCATAGGCATACAGAAAGGAGAAGAATCCCAAGATAATGGTATGGAACAGATCTTCAACAGGATTGTAGAAGAAAAAATTGCATAACAGATTTAACGTCCTATCACAGAATAGCGGGTAGGATGCCTCATTAGCATACTGGGTTTCAGATTACAGAGCCTGGATTCCTGGAAACTACATGACACTGACTGTTGCCATATCTAAGTGTTGCAATTATGCATTCCCAGGGTGGTGAATAGGGAGTGGCTAGCTCTAGGCATTAGTCTCATGATCTGCCAGTGGGAACAAATGTCACAAGGCACTCCTTGTGGCTCCAGCAGTGGGGCCATTGCCTCCGGCCTGCTGTATGGTTGTCAATAAGACTTTCAACCTAGGTTCAAGCCTGTCTCACATATATATCCAGCCAAAATGTCTATTATAGTTGAAGGGGAAAGAAAAACTTCCATGACATAAATAGGCTGAAGGAATTCTTGTCCACAAAACCAGCCCTTCAGAGAGTTCTGGGAGCAATACAAAGAACTGAAGAAAGGAATGACTATACCTAAGGGTTGTGGAAAGAAATTCAATGAAGGTATAACTGTGGAAAAGTACAACTACATCACGGATGTAAATAGAAATAAAAATGACAGGATTCAATATTCATCTTTCATTAATA
>NW_008360314.1:3197049-3197921 GCF_000622305.1 Nannospalax galili
CTGCATTCTATCTGATCACAAAGGAATAAAGTTGGACATCAACTGCAATAGGAACTACAGAAACTACACAAACTCATGGAAACTAAACAACACACTCCCGAATGATGAATGGGTCAAAGGAGAAATTAAGAATGAAATAAAAGTATTCCTGGAACTAAATGAAAAGAAAACACAAGACAAAAAAATCTCTGGGACATGCTGAAAATGGTCCTTAGAGGGAAGCTTATAGCTCTAAGTGCCTACATCAAAAAATTGGAAGAGAGAACACAAATAAAACTTAACGTTGCAACTCAAGACACATGAAAAGCAACAGCAAAGGAAACCCAAACCCAGCAGACAAGAAAAAAAAATAACAAAAGTCAGGGCAGAAATTAATGAAATTGAAACAAAGAAAAGAATACAAAGAATCAACAAATCCAAGAGCTGGTTCTTTGAAAAGATA
The DNA here is from genome assembly GCF_000622305.1 of Nannospalax galili. Taxonomy (NCBI): domain Eukaryota; kingdom Metazoa; phylum Chordata; class Mammalia; order Rodentia; family Spalacidae; genus Nannospalax; species Nannospalax galili. The sequence continues at coordinate 3,197,492 of NW_008360314.1, forward strand.
AACAAGACTGATAGGCCGCTAGCCCAGTTAACCAAAGGAAAGAAAGACCAACTCCAAATGAACAACATCAGAGATGAAAGGGGAAATATCACAACAGACACCAGAAAGATACAGAACATTATAAGGGAATACTTTTTAAAAGTATATACTACTACATTTGAAAACCTAAGAGAAATGGATGGATATCTAAAGGCATGGGAGCCACCAAAACTAAACCAAGAAGAGAATAACAGCTTAAACAGACCCATAACAGAAAAAGAAATTGAAACAGTAATACAAAACCTCCCCACTAAAAAAAGCCCAAGACCAGATGGATTTACAACAGCATTCTATCAGACATTTAAAGAAGACCTACATCCAATACTACTTAATTTATTCAAAAAGATAAAAATGGAGGGAGAACTTCCAAATTCCTTCTATGAAGCCAGCA
>NW_008360314.1:3198160-3216163 GCF_000622305.1 Nannospalax galili
ATGCTCATCTCAATAGATGAAGAGAAGGCCGTTGACAAAATTCAACATAGATTTATGTTCAAAATCCTAGAGAGAATTGAACTGGAGGGAACATACATCAACATAATTAAAGCCATATATAACAAGCCCACAGCCAACATCATTCTAAATGGAGAGGAACTGGAAGCATTCCCAATGAAATCAGGAACCAGACAAGGCTGCCCACTATCTCCACTTTTCTTTAACATAGTGCTTATAAATCTTGCAAGAGCAATAAGACAAGAGCAGGACATTAAAGAAATAATAATTGGAAAAGAAGAGATTGAATTATCCCTTTTGCAGATGATATGATATTATATCTAAGAGACACCAAAAATTCCACCAGAAAACTCCTAGAAATTATTAACAAGTTCAGTAAAGTGGCAGGTTATAAAATTAACTGACAAAATTCTGTAGCCTATCTGTATACCAATAACAAGCAAGCAGAGAAAGAGTAATGGAAACACTCCCCTTCACGGTAGCTTCAAAAAAAAAAAAAAAAAATCTTGGAAAAAACCTCAAGAAGAGCAAGAAGCAGTGCCCAGATAAGACCCCAGAACCAATCTGAGGGGAGCTGCCTGTGGGCTCTGGGCCCATCGGTCCTGGAGGGAGCTATGTGTCTCATTGGCCCCTAAGGGAGCTATGTTGAAAATGACCATCCTACCAAGAGTCATATATAGATTCAATGCAATGCCAATCAAAATCCCCATGACATTTTTCACAGAATTGGCAAAAAACATACTAAGATTCAAATGGAAGCACAAAAGACCTTGGATAGCCAAAAAAAATCCTGAGCACTAAGATCAACGTTGAGGGGATTATCATACCAGATTTTAAGCTGTATGACAGAGCTATAGTCATAAAAACAACATGGTACTGGCAGAAAAATAGACCCATAGATCAATGGAACAAAGTTGAAGACCCAAAAATGAGTAAATACAATTGCAGCCACATGATATTTGACAAAGGGGCCAAGAATATTCACTTGAGGAAAGACCGCATGTTTAGCAAATGGTGCTGGCAAAACTGGATCTCCACCTGTAGAAGAATGAAACTAAACCCCTATCTTTCACCCTGCACAAAAGTCAACTCCAAATGGATCAAAGACCTCAATGTAAAGCCTGAAACTCTGAAACTGTTAGAAGAAAACATTGGGAAAAGCCTACAAGATATAAGTGTAAGAAAGGATTTTCTAAACCAGACATCAATTGCTCAGGAAACAAGGGCAAGAATTAACAAGTGGGACCTAATTAAACTAAAAAGCTTCTGTACACCAAGGGAGGCAACCAGGGAAGTGAACAGAATACACACAGAATGGGAGAAAATCTTCACCAGTGACACATCCGACAGAGGCTTAACATCCAGTATATATAACGAACTCAAAAAAAAAAAGAGAATCAATACAAGAAACAACCCAGTTAAAAGATGGGCTAAGGAGCTGAATGAGAGTTCTCAAAAGAAGAAATAAAGTTGGCTATGAAACATCTTAAAAAATGTTCAACATCACTAATAATTAGGTGTAGGAGAGGAAATGCCAGGCCTAAGCATAGGCTGCACTAGAGAACACAGTTTTCCCTTTGAGAGCGCAGCCTGCATTTCTGCAAAAGAGCCAAGCTAACCTGCCCCAGAACCTAAAGCCTGATGACGCAAGCAGCCTGGATGAGGGGATCTATCAGGGAGTGATACACCAGCTTATGGGGCACTGGGGGAGGGAGGAGAGATATATAAGGCCTTCCCTTTCCAGCATGAAACGAGCCTACAGCACCTCACCTAGTACCTGCTTCCACCCAACTCCTGGTGTCTGTGTATTGACTCCATGCTGCTCATCCCCACCTCGGCCAGAATGCTTGTTCCCTGCAGTCCCTCGTGGGCTAGACCCACGAGGAAACCTACAACAGCTGGCACCTGAACAAGGTTTCCAGCCCTCTGGCACTGTGACGCTTCCAACTTCGGTTCGTTTCGCTGAGTAGGCCCCAGGTTTTTTCTGTCCCTTAGGCTGCTCACGGGTGAGCGAGTGGCCCCTTCCTCTGTCCCCTCTACCCTGTTTGTCATATTTGTTGTTAAATCAGGAAGGCACACTCGGCCGCGTGGTCCTGAAGCCCACATTGACACCTTTTACTCCTTGGCTCATCCCGGTGAGTTCACATAAGGGCTGATCCACCTTGAACTCAGAGTCCAGGCTTTGGGTCAACCTGTTGCCTGTCCTGGAGACACCATGTGAGCATATGGCTGAAGGTGTCATGGCCTTCGGAAATCCCTCACTAAGCACAAGACATTTGGATCCAATACACTCTCTCATACTCGGAGCTCCAGCAGGTTTCCTCCAAGTTTGATCTGGCCTTTAACTTGGCAGTCAAACTGTACACTCAAGCTTGAAAAACCTTCAATAGAGAACCCGATGCTATTGTGCTCCCCTTTCCCCTCTGTAACCTACCGGCAGTCTGGGCTGATTCCATAAGTTTTCAGACAATGATGTCAGGCTTCCCCAGCACCGTTGGCAATCACCTGCCCCAAGACAAAAGAATTCAGGCTCTTCTCACATTGCCGATTGAAGTTAAGCCCCACAGCACTCCTTCTTCTTCGCCAATTCCCCAAGTGACCATTGCCTTTTTGGATGCTAATAAGAAGAACTTTGGGGTCCTGATACATTGTCCTGGAAAAAAGGACATCACCCACATCGTCCCTAATCCTGGCTCTGTTCAGTTGGGAGAATTTCTTGCTATACTTAAAGCTTTAGCAGAGTGCCAGGGTGAACCCCGAAATCTCTTTTCTGATAGCACCTATGCTGTTTAGGTTACTAAGGTCCTCGCCTTTTCTCATGTTAAAAACTCCTCCACCCCACTCCACCTCACTGTGGTCAAGGTAGAGGAATGCCTAGAAAATAGAAGTTACCCATGGTACATCTCACATATCCACTCACATTCCACTCCTCCTGGAATCCTAGCTTGGGGGAATGCCACCACAGATGCCCTGATCATGACAGTCCAGTCTAGCCTGTTAGAACAAGCAAGAGCTTTACATCAACAATTCCACCTGTCCCCTCAGAGTATTCATAAACTCCTCCCAGAAATCCCCGTGTCCCAAAGCAAGGACCTTGTCCACTCATGAGCTACCTGTGCCCTGTTCATGCCTCTCAGGCCCCTTAACAGGGGAGGAGTGAATCCCTGTGGTTTGATACCCAATGCCATTTGGCAGATGGACGTGACTCACTACCTCCCTGTTGGGAAATTGAGATTTGTTCATGTTATAGTTGACACACGCTTATCCCTTATGCTTTAGCTCTCTCAGGGGAGAAGACTATACATACCATTAAAGCTATAAAGTCTGCCATGTTAATCATGGTTGTACCCTGGGTGCTTAAGATTGATAATGGACCCACTTATTCCTCTCAAGAATTCAATAAATTTGTTTCCTCCTCAGGAATCAAACATACCTTTGGTATTCCCTATAACCTGTAAGGATAAGCCATTGTTGAAAGGACCAACAGGACACTTAAGTCCCTCCTGGCTAAAAGCCCCTTGGCTGAGGCCAAACGCGACCCTCACCTGGCTCTTACTGAGGCTTTGTTCCACATTAATTTCCTCATGTTTGATGACCTGGGTCTCAGTCAAGCATACAAGCATTAGTTCTTCTTGCCTCGGGCTACGCCTCTGCCACTAGTTAGATGGAGGGATCCTATTTTATCCCTGTGGCAGAAACCAGCCCCCATCCTGACACAAGGATGAGGATACGCTTGTATTTTTCCACAGGATGCTACGACCCCCATCTGGATTCCATCAAGAGACATCGACCAGCTATAGAAGTCCATCTGGAGACTGGGCCCAACTGCAAGTTTGATAAGCGAGGACATCCTTTTCTGGCTTCATTATCTTTAGCACCCTTTTGTCCTTAGGCTGTGCTTCTCCTGAGGCTTCAGATCTCTGGGCACTGGTCCCCTTACCACCTCTGATCCTCCCTGTATATGAACAGTCACCCGCTTTCCCAGTTCTCTTTACTACTAATGAATCCCTCAGTCTCCCCACCATGGAATTGATTCATGCGTCCATTCCCACAAATTGCACATGGTCCTTTGCAGGATTGCTCAGCTTCAGCCCAGCCCTTAATCCCTCCTCCCCTAATGTCTCTCACTGTCACTCCCTCTTTAACATAACAACTGGTGACTTTCGTGGAAACTGGAGCCAGGGCTCCTTATGGGGCCTCAAAATCTGGTCTCCCTTAGTAAAAGACACTTCTGAGACTACAGTGTCCTTCATGTCCCCTGGGGCCACCACCCCTCCCCAAGGGTCAGGCGTCCTCCATGGACCTGGCGTCCTCCCACCTATAAACTTCCCACCACATTGCACTTTCCTATTCCTTGGGAGCACTGCCTTCTGCTCACTCCTGGAGATATGCTCCCCTTCATGGATTATTTACTCAGGTATCATAGTCTTAATTCTATTCTTGCTCATAAAACGCCTTGTTCTATGATTCTGCAAAAAAAAACCAAGTAAATTACTCTGTGTATCAGGTTTTCAAGACACTCGAGGATCTAGATTTGAACCCCCCCCCACATATCCAGCAGGTCTGGCTTGCTGACATCCAAGATAGATTAGAAACATAGGTGCAAAAATCTTAATGTCAATTACATTAAAAATGAATTTTTCTGTATGAAACTGTATTTTAAAAATGAAATGGAAATCTTTTTTAAAGGTTAAAACCTCATTTAATTTTATATCTTATAGGGTATATACTGAGTACAATATTGTATAACTATAATCTGTAAACCTAAAAATATACTGCCAATTTTGAAAGAGATACATTTTAGCTCAGGAAATTGTTATTGAATATGTCAATGCTGTTGTAATTAAATGCTTCTTCTAAGTATGTAGTTATTAAATAAATAAGTTAAAAAAAAAATCCCCCCCAAATCCAGACCCTACACATGCAAGCTCCTCCTCCTTTCCTCCTCCTCCTCCTCCTCTTCCTTCTCCTCCTCCTCCTCCACTTCCTTCTCACCTTCCTCCTTCTTCTACCTTTTCTTGCTGCTCACAGCACTGAAGAAAATTTTATTTAGGCCTCCAAATCATACAGTATGAGCATTGGCAAACTTGTGTGATCATGCACTGTGTGTGGGTCTCTGGTGCAAGATGACTTGTCATCTTCTTGTCAATACTTTCTGATGTTTCTGTGATACTCATATCCTGAAACATACTCTGTGGCTCTGACCCACATCCGTCCTGCTACAATTTGAAAACCTTATCTTATTAGGTCAACGTGTAAATTATATAACTCTCATCTAAGCTTTTATATTCTTGAAAAGTCAGTCTTGTATTTGAGAAATCCCAGAGAATGGCAATTGAAAGAAAACAAGCATTTGATTTTGAAAGTATTTGAGATTTTTAAAATCCATGCTTTTCCTTTGTGAAGATGATCCCACAACAGGGTCTGGTCAATCAAGCTCTTACTGATCTATGTCTTTGAGAATTCCTGTTCTTTTCTATGGCAGGTATGTGCATGCATTTGCATGTGGTTGGTGTGACAATATGTGGGAAGTGATTGATGGGGACATTCTGCCTTCTTGAGTTCCTCTGGAATGTGTCAGACATTGGTCAGACCTGGGGATTTACCTTAGCTCAGTCCTTTGTATTCATCTATGTAATTCATATTTAAAGTTTATGAACATTTTCTGCCCTTTCAGGAGAAGAGAAACAGCTCTCTGTTACAGGTCTGATTAAATAGGTTGGAGAATACTTTGCTGTTGTGCAACAAGGCTAAGAGAAAGAAGAATCTGGATTTTTTGAAGATGAAATTTGTACCAATTAAATAAAAAGTTTTGTAAATTTTTTTTAACTTTTACAAAAAATTTATTGAGAATTTCATACATGCATACAAGGTGTTTTGATCAAATCTATGCCCACTCCCTCCCCGCAACATTCCTCCCTCTGAAGAGGTAACCCTAAAATCTTTTAAGGGTTATATACAAACTCCCAAATACTTTTGACATTTCTGGCCTTTGGAACAGAGTATGTTGTTAACAGGACCAAGGACATTTTGACTTTTAGCCAAGAAACTTGCTACATTTCTTTGGAGTTCTTTTTACCTTAACTGCCTAGCCAATTCCTACCTCCTGTTCTTATCACACCATCCTCTGAAGGAGTTACCCAAATTGCCAATAGGGAATAGGGACACTGACCACTCTGGCTTCTTCCATGCTGAACAGGGCTGCAGGGTGAGGCAATTGGAGTACCTCTTCAGTGGGTCTATCTAGTCTCTAAGAGGAAAAGAAGTCCTTGAATCATGAATAGGAGATGTGAAGGAGAAGTAAAGGCAATAGTAATTAGCATTACAAGTTCTAGACAAGGAACTAGGAAAAAGAACAGGGAAATTTTCAAATGTTTTTATGAAAGTCCATTGGAGTTTCTTGACAAGGGCTTCCAAAAGCATCCCTCTATTAGAATCTTCCTCATTTTTCTTTTGTCTTCTAAGGCTGGACTAGTTGGCTGGGAAGAGTGGCTAGATACTCAGGTGAGCGTCCAGTGACCCTGCTTGGCATGCCTTTAATGAATGAGCACAACTGTCAACAGGCCCAATTGTGACTATGTTTAGCGATCAGGTTCAGCCAAAGTTGTGATGATAGTAGTTATTTCATGCAGAAGGGACTGCTGTATAGCATCATCTTATTAAAAGGACCTGGAATTTAAAAGGATTTGGCTCTAGGAGCCACATATGAAGGAGAACATACATCATTTGTTTTTCTGATCTGTGTTACTTCACTTAGTATAACAGTTTCTAGATTCATCCATTTACCTGCAAATTTCATTACTTCATCTTTCTTTACTGCTGAATAGAACTCCATTGTATAAATATACCACATTTTTGTTAACCACTCATCAGTTGAGGGACACTTAGGTTGCTTCCATCTCTTAGCTATTGTGAAAAGAGCAACAACAAACATGGTTGTACAAGTGTCTCTACAATAGGATGAGTCCTTTGGGTATATGCCAAGAAGTCATATCACCAGGTCATGTGGTAGGTCCATTTTTAGTTTTTTTTAAGAGTTCTCCACACTGTTTTCCATAGGGGCTGCACAAGTTTGCAATCCCAGTAGCAGTGAAGGAGCATTCGACTTTCTCAACATCCTCTCCAGCATTTTTTATCATTAGTTCTCTTGATCCTAGCCAGTCTGATTGGGGTAAGGTGATACCTTAGGGTGGTTTTAATTTGCATTTCCCTAATTACTAATGATGTTGAACATTTTTTGAGATGTTTCTTAGCCATCTTTATTTCTTCCTTTGAGAACCCTCTGTTAAGATCTTTAGCCCATCTTTTATGAGTTCTTTATATATTCTAGATGTTAAACCTCTGCCAGATGTGGCAATGAAAGAAAATAAACAAAGATATTATCTAGGAAACACAAAATTACCCAGAGAACAGAAACAGCAATCAAAATGATGGCAACCAAAACACATCTTTCAATAGTAGCCTTAAATATCAGTGGACTGAATTCTCCAGTTAAAAGACACAGCCTAAGTGAATTAATTAAGAAACAAAATCCATCTCTTTGCTGCCTGCAAGAAACCCATTTTACCTTCAAGGACAGGCACTACCTTAAGGTAAAAAGATGGAAAAGAATATTCCAAATAAATTGCGCTAAGAAACAAACAGGGGTTGCAATTCTAATATCTGACAAAATGGACTTCAAAGTAAAACTAATCAGAAGAGATAAGGAGGGTCACTTCATTCTGATCAAAGGAACAGTTAACTAAAAAAATATTACAATCCTTAACATGTATGCACCAAGCTCTGATGCACCCAAATTCATAAAAGCAACACTACAAGACTTTAAGTCACAGATTAACCCCAATTCAGTAATAGTAGGGGACTTCAATATCCCACTGTCTCCATTAGACAGGTCAACTGGACAAAGAATAAACAGAGACGTCTGAATTAAATGATACCATACATCAAATGGACCTAACATACATCTTTCAATTATTCCACCCAAACACCAAAGAATACACTTTCTATGCAGCACCTCATGGAACTTTTTCAAAAATTGACCACATACTGGGCCACAAAACAAACCTCATCAAATACAAAAATATTGAAATTCATGCATTCTATTGGACCACAAAACAATAAACCTCAAAATCAACACTGGACACAGCCCTAGTCACTACACAAATTCGTGGTGATTGAACAACACACTCCTAAACAATGAGTAGGTCAAAGGAGAAATTCAGAAAGAAATAAAAGAATTCCTGGGATTCAAAAAAGTACACTACAACACAACACAACCTCTGGGACACATTAAAAGCGGTCCTGAGAAGGAAGTTTATAGCTCTAAGTGCCTACATTAAAAAATTAGAAAGAGCCCAAATTAATGATCTAACACTGCAACTCAAGGCACTGGAAAGGCAAGAACAAATGAAACCCAAACCCAGCAGAAGAGAAGAAATAACAAATATCAGGGCAGAAATTAATGAAATAGAAACAAAGAAAACAATAGAAAGAATCAATGAATCTAAGAGCTGGTTCTTTGGAAAGCTAAACAAGATAGACAGACCGTGAGCCCAGTTAACCAAAAGAAAAAAAGAGCAAATCCAAATCAACAAATCAGAGATGAAAGGGGAAACATCACAACGAACACCAGAAAGACACAAAGTATCATAAGGGAATACTTTAAAAACCTATACACTACTAAATTTGAAAACCTAAAAGAAATAGATGCACATCTAAAGGCATGGGAACCACCAAAAGTAAACCAAGAAGAGAGAAATGCAAAGCCTCCCAACTAAATAAAACCCAGGCCCAGATGAATTTACAGAAGAATTCTACTAGACATTTAAAGAAGACCTCCAGCCAATACTACTTAAATTATTCAAAATGATAGAAAAAGAGGGAGAACTCCCAAATTTCTTTTATGAAGCCAGCATCATTCTAATACTCAAACTGGGTAAAGACACAACCAAAAAAGAAAAGTATAGACCCATATTCTTATTGAACATAGATGCAAAAATTCTCAACAAAATACTTGCAAACCACATACAGACACACATTCACCATGATCAAGTAGGCTTTATCCCAGAGATACAGGGATGGTTCAATATATGCAAGTCAATAAACATTATTAATCCTATAAGTGGACTCAAAGACAAAAAACACATTGTCATCTCGATAGATGCAGAAAAGGCTTCTGACAAAATTCAGCAGGCATTTACGTTCAGCGTTGTAGAGGGAATTGGACTGGAGGGAACCTACCTCAACATAATTAAGCTATATACAACAAACCCACAGCCAGTCTCATTCTAAATGGAGAAAAACTGGAAGCATTCCCATTAAAATCAGGAACCAGACAAGGATGTCCACTATCTCCACTCCTTCTCAACATAGTGCTTAAAACTCTTGCTAGAGCAATAAGACAGGATTAGGAAATTATGATGTATATGTATGATGTATATATATATGTCATATATATGAATTTGAGAGAGATTTGTATGTTTAGGGAACTCAGGAGGAGATGAAGTGGAGAAGAATGGGTGGATGTATTCAAAATGAATTGTATTCATGCATAAAATTCTGAAATAATAAGAAACTGTTAAGTTTAGAACTATTCTCTATAGAAGAAAATTTGGAGGAATACTAAGCTATTTTGCTAATTATTTTCCCTGAATCCATTTGTCTTTCATGAATTCAAGGATCTTTTTGAATAAGAAACAATAAACAAATATATATCAATTCAAATAACAATCAAACAAAAATTGGTGAAGCATTTGGCACAACTTTTAAAGATGAAGTACGGGTTAGCTCAACATGGCAGAGCTCAGAAAAGCTGACTGAAATTTTTTCTTTACTTTTTGCCATTTGTAAAATAATAAAATTACATAATCAGGTTGAATTATTGATTTTCTTTTCTCTCTGGTACTGGATGTTTTTACTATTGTGTGAACTAAGATCTAGAGGGTTTTTTTTTTTTTTTTCACCATTGACTGGGTTACCTTGTGGATATTAGAGGCATCCTGGGCATCTGACTGCATGGCACCACAGCTCTCTGCAACCCTCCTCCACGCTCATGGCGGAGATGCTAGTCATGAGCCTTCATGTAGATTAAGACATTCATCTGGCTATGTACCACACATGAGTTCCCTCCCACTGAGCAAGTTTTAAGTCCAATTAGATAGTTGTTGATTACCCACAAGATAATAGTGCCAGTACTGCACCAGTATAGTTTCTGTGTTGGTCATATTTGTAGTTACTTGGCTTTACAACTTGGGTTGGAACACTGATTGATTTTCTCTCAGCAGTTTGCATAGTATCCTCTAGAACTCTGAGAGCTAGTCCTCAGGGAGGAGGCGTCCAGGTCAGTGCCAGCTCCATTGCTTTAAGTCCTTCCTGTGTTGGAAGTATGTCCTGTCTTCAGTAATAGGGTCTTACCTTGAAGTTCTAAAAGGTAATCAAGGGCTGTGGCAACAACCTGTGTTATTTTGAGTCTCTTGGATTACTCTGACCAACAGCTTGAAGGAAGGTTTCTTCTGTCTGGCACTGTGTTTCTTGTTCTATAGCCTTCAGCAGCTATTCAGTATATGCACTCATGCACAGATATTGTATGTGTATGTTTCTATAGGCTTTTGAACTATTGCATTTCCCTCTGGTTTTTCATACCACTTAAGCAATATTTATAAACATAGCCAAATACACATTGCTGGAGAAGTCGTAGATCCCAGAGAAATCCCCATGCCTATCATATCCCTAGACATATGTAATTTCTTACTCTATGCTAAATATGAATTCTTATATTTACAGACAAGTATATCACACACCACTCATCAAAGAAGTCTATTTTGTAATAGATGGAGACTATTGCAGAGCTCCACAACTGGTCACACACAGAAAATAAGTGTCTGTGAGATGCCCAGTCCTAAGTGACACATCTACAATGGAACCTCTACACCTAAGGCTCACAGGACATAGTGGAGCAGGGGCTGGAGAGAATACTAATACATCCCTCAACTGTTACCAGTGAAGTTTCCTCATGCAGCAGAGGGCAATTAACACAGAAGGCACAACTGGCCAAAGTGTAGGGAATAAGAGACTGCAGAGTGTGTGTCTTTGGATAAGACTCTTTGTTAAACCTCACCTACCCAGGGCTCAGGGATCATTGTGAAAGAGGGGGCAGAAAGATTGTAAGAGCCAGGGCTGGTGCATGACCACGAAGAAACAGTCTTCCAAGCTTCTGGGAACTTGCTCATATGAACTTACAGCAAAGGTGACAGTGTGCACAGACAAAAACCCAGCATAGAACTGTGGAAATGGTCAGAAGTTCCCAAACTTAGCCAGGGAAATATTGGTATCTGATCACTGCTGGGTGAGAGAGAGTCAGTCTTCTTTAAGGGAGTGATGCCAGATGTGCTGACCAGGTCAAGTGGATGAACTCACACAGAGGGACATCTGGGTACACAAACTTGACTTGATAGTCCTTAACATATATGACAGAATTAATGAAATCCTGTGGGTTGGCTATGGGGGTGTGGTGGTACAGATAGGGGCTGGGGTCTAAATATGATTAAGATCTATTGTATGAAACACACAAAAATTCAATAAAATATATTTAAAAGGAAGAGACCTATTTAGTACAGCTACGAAAATGCCTGATAACTTTGTGAGATGGTTTGTGTAAATGAGTTCATGAGGTCAAGGAGGCTAGGATTTGTTAGCCTTCTGGCCTTGAGTAGTGGCCAGATATATAAAAAGGGGGAGAATCATGTTAAAAAATAATGACTCCTTATGATATGGTGGGCAATCAATTTAATAAACTGGAACATTAGAAAAGCTTATGATTAGTGTATTATTCCTAAAAAATCAGGCTATTCCAAACATATTAACATATTCAAACTTTATCAGATAGTTCTCACAGGGAACTAAGGGCTCACCAATGACTAAAGAATCATTAGATTCTTGAAAAAAATATGGCATTATTTGTAAAAGTATGAAAAGTCTTCACTAAATCACTGTCAGTATCAAAACATCAGTGGATCCATTAAGGGGAATGACATTGCATAAATGCAGCAAGTAAGAGTTGCAGAATTTTTCTTCTTTTTGTGCTCTTGGAAAACAACTATAAAAATACTATCAAAATAAAATGTTGTGCATCTGATGGCACTTTTTAATATCTGCATGTCTATATTATATCGTACCACTTAATCCCTAAGACAGCACCATATGTTTCAAAGGAGAGAGGCTACATCACAATACAGAGAAGGACCTGATCGAGGGCACACAGCCAGTAAGTGAAAATTCAGAGTACGTGCAGAGGGATTTGTTTGAACAGATCTGAATTCTGTATTACTTCTATAACTTCATGGTGATGTTCTGATGCTTTTAACTATTAAAACTTCATTCCACTGCAGAGGATGGCTGTTTCTGCTTGGACCATAGACCTTGTGAACAGCAACTAACAAACCATGTGCATTATTCTCTTGCCTGTCTCTGTGTTCAGGGCAGTAGTAAATCCATGTGAATTAAAGTAGTATTAATCTTGTCTGGGATATTTTTACAGCACTATGCACCTGTGAAGAAAGCAGAATGATAAAACATGTTATAGTCTGATAAAGTTTTATTTTATCTGGAAAACTGACATAAGAATGTACTTTGTTTTGTGATATTTCTTTCTCCTTGGAATGAGCAATTTCTGTGCATTCAGCATTTGTGGAGGTGGCCATTTCCCCTTGTAAACAGCCCAGTCTATTTTTTCTTAGCACTTGGTTTGGGGCTTGGTGTTAAATTCTTTGGCTGGCAGCATGCCAAGACAGGTAGACAGCAGATGCTGCTGAGCTGAGGACTGCAGGATAGACAGCTCTTCTGCATCTGACCAAGCTCACCTTCCAATCATACCATCAGCCAGAGAGATGATGTCCTCCTGAAGTGTTAAAATATGTCCTCATCTTGATATACAGTCTACATCTTTGATAAGCTTTTCTGAGCTGATAGAGTAAAGCTGGTCTGCATCAGGATTGGAGCTGTGCAGAGTGAAGAGTTGATGATGCAACAGTGAGCACAACTGATTGACAAAGAGAAGTGTCGGAGAAGCAAGAGTTGGGGTCCAGCCATGCTGTTCTCTGTTCCCCAGATGGGACTTACAGGAGACTTTATCCTATTCTTTGTACTCAAATATCACCTCCTTTTATGTAAGTGGAAAGCCACTATTTTCATCAATGTCTGCCAAGGTACAGGCCACTGCAGTAGAGGAAGGCTGAAGTGGAAAGTAGAGGCAGTATCTTAGATTGTTCTGTGTTGTTGCAGGAAAATACCAGGATCTGGGTAATTTATAAGGAAAAGAGGTTTATTTAAGTCACATTCTGAACATCCAAGAGTTTGGAGGCATCTGTTAGGCTTACAAAAGCCTGTGTGGATGGCATTACATGGTAGGAATGTGTGAAAGAGTGGCAAATGGAACAGTCGAATGCCCGGGGTGATCTTGTGTATAATGACCCACTGTCATGGAAACCACTCTCGAAGCTCCAACTTACTCTTGTAAGATCTACTGCAATCTTTCCAGTGAGACAATCTATTCATGAGGGCCTAGCTCCCAAGGACTGACTATCTCTTCAAGATTGCACTGCCTCTCAACACCGGTACATAGGAGATCACATTTCAGCATTAGGTTTAGTTGGACCAAACCATATCTGAGCTATACCAAACATGGAGGGCTGGAATCCAGGGGTCAGTGGGGGCAAGGAGAGAAGCAGCTCCAGATTGGCTTGCTTCCTCTTTCCTTCTATCATGAAATACACATGGCATTGTGTGGAGGCGATGGATAGCCTGAGCACCAAAGAACAGCACATAGACTGGACTGAGGGCACGAACAGAGTCCTGAGATGGGAGGAATGTGGAGTGCATTGGATGGAGGAGGGCAGGTTACATGAACAGATTTTATTTCACTGCAGGGCAAGTGGCACTTGCAGCAAACTGAGTCCTAAAATATTTGGGGGCAGCGAATAGTATACCAGCCTGTAGGACTTATTACTAACAGTGTCACGAGCTGCTAGAATTTCACAGGAGCTTCTATTCCTATTTCCTAATACTGCATTCAAGTTTCAAATCTTCCTCTTTAAGAAGCAACCTTTGACCTTCCTTATTAAAAAAGGAACATATACTTATTACTGCATACTTTGAACATCCAAATAAATGTAATAAAGAAAATAAATTACCCATATTTTGAAAACGTTCTATTGTTTTTGAGATGTACCACATATGGGTATTTTAGTTTTTGATTTTTGTTACAGTTTCATTACGATATAACTTGATACTCTTTTATATCAACACATTGTAAATATGTAGTTCAATTACTTTTGGTAAATTTATAAAACTTGTGCAAACATCACCTAATTCAGTTTGGAAACCTTTCCACCCTCCCACTTCTCCCTCCTGCTTACTTGTACTTTAGCATAGCGAGGTAGCCAGTCATGTGCTTCCAGTTTCTTTTGTTTTGTTAAAATTATGTGCATGTGCATGCTTGTCTGTGACATTCCATGAGTGAAGGTGCTCATGGAGGCCACAAGAGGGCCTTAGATCCTGTGAAACTGAAGTTGAAGGTTGCTTATAAGTCACCTGATGCAGGTGCTGGAAATTGAACCAGAATCCTCTTCAAGAGCAACAAGTTCTTTTAACCTTGGAGCCATCTCTCCAATCTCTTTAAATTTACATTTTTTGGACTTCTTACTGTTTGGGTTCATTCACATAGTATACAGTGTTAACGATTATCCATATTGTATGATGATATGAGTTGTTTTTTCATTTATACTGTAGAACAGTATTTCACTCTATGAATATGTCCCCTTTATGCAGCCACTGTTTCTTTATTATTATGAATATTTTTGCTATGGAAGTTCACATAATATATTTGTTTGGACATGTTTTCATTTCCTTTGGGTAAAAATCCTAAGAGTTGAGTTGTTGAACTGCTAAGAAATTTATGTTTCAGTTTTTAAGGAATTGCTAGACTGTTTTCCGAAGTGACTGCCCCACTTTTCATTTAAACAAATGGTATGTGGGGATAATAATTACTCCAGCACATGTGGAAACCCTTGATACCTTTGTCAAAACATTAATTGCGCATAAAGATTTATTTCTGGATTTTCAGTTTAGTCCACTGATCTTGGCTCCAGTCTATGCCAATATCATCCTGGTTCATTTCCTGTACCTTTATGGCCACTCTGAGAGTGTAGAGTGTACACCCTCCAGCTCTGTTCTTCCTTTTTGAATTGCTTGGCCTGTTTCAGATCCTTTGCATTGCAAAAATTAACACTTTAGGATCAGCTTGTCAAATATTTTCAATAAAGCTTGCTTTGATTTTGATGGAGGTTTTACTGAATTTATTTCATTAGAGCATTTTTGCATTTCTATAATTTTGATGCTTCTAACTAGGATATACTTTTAGGTTAAAATATTGATTAATGCATGATATTTTTACATGTTCAGGTACAATGTGACATGTTGGCTCATGAGTATACTGAGCAGTAATCAACACAGGGTACTTAGCATATCCATTATCTTAAACTTCTTATTTATTTTTTTATTAAATTTCTTATTTCTTTATTGTGAGTACACTTGTATCTCTTTTCTATTTTGAGACCTAACACACCCTGTTACTGTATTCACCCTGCTGGATAATAAAATACCAGGATATTTTCTTCCTATTAAGCAATAACATTGTACATGGGATGGTTTGGGGCATTTCTCTTTTCACCTTAGAATCCATTCAATATTTACTTGGTGATACTTATTATTGGCCAAAGGGAAAATGGATCTTTGTAACTGAGAAAGTCATGGCTATCATTTTTTTAGTTGTTATAATCTCACTAAATTCTCCCCAGCAGAACCATGGAGTGGTCAGGGTGGGGAGCGAGGGGCTGGGGCTGAGGAGAGCCTCCTGAGTCAACATGGAGTGATCACTGATGCCATTAGGACTGTATTGCTAGAATGCATCTCAGGAAGACATGGACAGCTGCTGCATGGCTCCATGGGCAGGATGGGCATCGATCACCAATTGGAAGGCATTTAGATGTTGGGAGGAAGAACATTCTTGCAATATTCTGGCAGCAGGATCTGTGGGGGGAGCATAGAGGCCAGTGCTCGGAGGATGCTGCGTGCAGTGGCTGAGAATCGATTCTGGGTCCTTCTGGATCCAATGGCACATGGAAGGGTTTACAGCCTCATTTCTGGTATTATAAGGTTACAGGCAGTGACCTTGGCAGAGTTCACACTCAATTTAATTTTTATTGTTTTACGAAATGGGAATTGTTTTCTGCCAGTCAATAAAGCAGTGTGCACCCTGCCGTATAGTGGATGTGAATAGTTATTACTGCTTGCTCGGGCTCCTTGACTGCGGGGCAGTCTTATTAGTAGAGATTCTGGAGCTACAGGACTTTTTACCAGCCTCAGGGCTAAATTCCGTATCCACGTCAGCATTGCTGTTGCTGCACAGCACAGGTTATGGCCAAGTCAAACAGAAGGGAAAGTTCCAAGTCTCAGAAATTGCACCAACAAGGAAAAGAGCAATTGGGAAGGTCAATGGAAATGAGGTGCTAAGATAAGCCCAGCAGTCAAAAACCTTCCAGGGAGCAATGCAATGGGACTTTGTGTGCAAAAGAAATATTATTTAAGAAAACCCACTGCATCACATAGAAGTGAAAGTTTATGGCAAAATCATTTAGTTTAGGGTTGGAAAAATGATCAGTCGTTTTTCTTGTATATTATAACCCCCCCCAAACACCCTACATTTCCCCAATTCTCAATTACATATCAAACTGAGCAGGCACCCAACTGAAGCTCTGTGAAGAGCAGATTGTGAAAGCAAACACAGCTTGGCCTTGGTCAGCCTTTAAAACGTCCTCACATCCTCACACACGTGACGCAATGTGAGATCAATTTTGCATTCTCAATTAAGGGATAATTGAATGCATAGATGTTGATTTCAGAAGGAATGAGAAAGTGGGAGTACCAGGGCATGCAGAGAAAGCAGAAAACTCACAGAACTGCCTCCTGGAAACTGGAGGATCATTGAGTCTGGAGTCAGCCTGGGATGCATAACACCACTGTTTGCAAATGTTTTTAAAAAAGTGTGGTAAAGGCTGGAGAGTATATGAGTGAGTGAGTGTGTGTGTGTGAGAGAGAGAGAGAGAGACAGAGAGAGAGAGAGACAGAGAGAGAGAGAGACAGAGAGAGACAGAGACAGAGAGACAGAGAGCTGCTTATGTTTTCCTGTATTTCAGTTAGACTATAACCAGCGATGATTGCCATAGTAAGTTTTTCTACTTTTTTATATTGCTTTACAGTTGAAAGCACATCAGAACATATCAGCCTCACTAGCTTTGGTGGCCAGGCTGGTAAATTTCTGATGGATCCAACAAGAAAACCTGGAACTAGTTCCCCCTTCCTATAATCACATTCCCATTCCACACCAGCCATCTCCTTTCCTCTGCTTCTTGACCCACTCACTTTTTTGACTGTTTCTTCTGTAGCAACCTTCACCTTCTGGCATGCTACATAATTTATTAGTTTGTCTCTTCCCTAGGATGTAAGACCCCTGAGAACAGGACTCACAGTTTGTTTCACTCATTAACCTATCCCAAGCCACGGCAATGCATGATTTATTGAAGAAACAAAATCAAATAAGAAAAGGAGGATTCTTAGCCAAAAGAGGAAGTAAAGAGTTAATAACTCCTCACTCCAGAAACAAGGCAGAAAAGGGAAATCAAACTTCCTCCTGCCAGTGTCAGTTAAGAGAGAACCTGAACAGTGCAACCTAACAGAGCAGTAGTGTTGACGCAGACTGGGCACACATTGTGTGCAGCTCGTCAGGGGAGAAGACCTGAGCTTTTGCTTATTGGTTCTCCTCCTGTCCCCTTCCCCCTTTCCTGTTTGTTTGTTCTTTCTTTCTTTCTTTCTTTCTTTCTTTCTTTCTTTCTTTCTTTCTTTCTTTCTTTCTTTCTTTCTTTCTTTCTTTCT
>NW_008360314.1:3216276-3245120 GCF_000622305.1 Nannospalax galili
CCTCCTCCTCCTCCTTCTTTTTAGCATCTAGTCACCGAGGGACTAGGGTATAGAACCAAGAATTCATCTATTCGTTAGACTTTCTAAAATCTAATAATAAACATAGTATTTGCACTTATCAAACCAGTTCACTGTACCAAAACTCAGCTTGTAAGATTTATAGGCTTTCACTAATTTAAAAGAAAGATTTTTAAAAAGTGGCAAATTTAAAGTAGGCCTAAATACAAATAGGGGATGTTCCTTGCATGCTGTAACTTTGCAAGCAATGCTTTTAAATAACCAAATTGATTTTCTTGGTAATTTCTTCAAAGTCAGATCACTATTAACTGGTTATATTAAGAGCTTGAAATTCTAGTTCAATAGTTTTCTCCAAAGGTACTGCTTGAGTGATAGATGTGGCCAGTATTCCAATTTCATTGAATATACAGATGAGAGGACTTTGAAGATCAGCAGATGTGATTTCCTCATTTTGCAAATTAAGAAACAGGTTCATTATATTAGTGGATTTTCCTTGAAAAATGGAATCAATAAGATGTACTACACATATACACACAAACACACCCAACCCACACAGAAGTGCCACAGAGGAATTGATTCACGACACTCTAGAGACTGAAAAGTCCCTGTCTGCATAGTGGAAACCCAGGAAAGCAGATGGACAGTTGCAGCTGAGATCTAGAGTCCTGAGAACCAGGAAGCTAATGGTATAAGTCCTAGCCTGAGTCTGACTAGGAAGGCAGGAGAGGGCTGGTGGCTCATCTTTTAAAATTATTTTGCTAATTCAACTTTTCAGTTTTTGTATGATGCAGTGATGGCTTTTATCTTGGCATTTTGATGCATGTATGCCCTTTACTTTGTTCTTTTTTGTCCCCCCCATCACTGCCCTCCCCCATATCCTAGCCTTTCTCCTCCTGCCAGTCTCCTTCCCCAAGAAGACCCCCACTTTCATGTCGTGCACACGCCATTACCCTCTCTGTCAGTCCTCCCTTAAGATCTCCTTCTCTCTTCTTATGGTCGCCTTTTGATTTCCATGACCCCCCCATACACACACACACACACACACACACACACACACACACTCTTACAAATTTAAATATTGGTTATGCTCATGAGAGAAAATATGTGACACTTGCTTTCCTGAGTCTGGTTTACTTAGTTTAATGTAGTGATCTACAATTTTAGTCATTTTCCTACAAATATCATGATTGTTAGGGAGTTCGGCCACTGGGAAAGGCTACCCAGACTCAAAAAGTTCAGAATCAGCTGAATTAGGCTTTTATAATTTTATTAGAATTTTAAAGAATAAGAAATCCTCAGGGTAGCCGAGCTGTAATCTTGGCAGCTGCCTTGAGGAGGTGAATGGTAAGAAAAAGAAAGAATGAGGCCATGCAGGTTTAGATCCTGCCTAGGAGGTCAGACACATGGCTGACTGGCAGCCACATGGCTGGGAGAAGGAAGCTTTAGAGAAAGTAAAGAGAGGTAAGATGCTAGGAACAGCCCAAAGCCTTAAAGAAAGCATGTTCACTAAGAAAGGCATGAAGAAGAAAAGGAAATTACGCTGAAGAATTCAGGGAAGCGGGCAACTCACAGACTACATGGCTGTAGCTAGCAATTCTGTCCGTGTAGGCAGGATTGGTACTCCGCCCATCTATTTAGCATAACCCACCTTCCTAGGGGTGGTCCTATGACCAGTTAAACTCACCTAAAATGGAGGTGCTTGGGGTATTACAATGATTACATTTTTCTTCACAACTAAAATTATTCCCTTGTGTATATGCATTATATTTTCTTTTGTTGTTGATGGACTTCTAAGCTGGGAAAGGGGTATGTCCTACTTTGTCTTCTAAGATGGGAAAGGGGTATGTCCTACTTTGTCTTCTGTTGCTGTGATGAAACACTCTGAACAAAAGCAACTTGGAGGTGGAATGTCTTTATTTCAGTTTACAGGTTACACTCCACAGCTGAGGGAAGTTGGGGGAAAGAGCTCAAGCAGCAACTGAAGCAGAAAGCTTGGAAGGACGGTGCTTACTGACTTGTTTACTGTCTTATCCTGAGATAGCTTTTTTATACAGCACAGACCTACCTGCCTAAGAATGATGCTGCCCACACCAATTATTAATCAAGATACTCTCTCACAGATATGTCCACAGGCCATGCTGATTGAAGAAATTCTTCAAATGAAGTTCTTTCTCTCTAGGTGACTTGAGTATGTGCCAAATTGATGACAGAAACTAATCAGGACAAATAACTGAACTCACCCACTATTATTGTATCAGGACTTCTGTGGCTTTTTATGCCTATTGGTATTTGCTTTTTGAAACTGGGAGCCCCCAAAATCAGTACGTAAGTATTTACAATCATTATATTTTCTGATTAATTGTTCCCCTTCTTAATAAGTAATGACCTTTATAATCTAATTAATTTTGGTTTGGAGTCAATTTTGTCATAAACCAGAATAGCTAAGTGGGCTTGTTTCAGCCTCCATTTATTTGATTGACTGACTTATATGCTTTGACTGTGAGTGACTTTGTCAGTGAAGTATATATTTTTTTGAGACAACAGATAGCTGGAATTTATTTCTCAATCCTTAAAATTTACAAAATATTTTTGTTCTTTGACAATTTCATACATGCACACACTGCATTTTGATCATATTCACCCCTCCAGTCTTCCCTCTAAGTCTTCCCAGATTCACTCTCCCTTGAAATCCACTGCTCCCTCCCAATTGTGCCCTCTCTCTCTCTCTCTATATATATATATAACTCATTGAGTGCAGTGCTGCCTATGTAAGAGTGGGGCCATCCACTGGAGTATGGTTAGCCTACCAGGGGCAACATTCTTAAAGAAAACTGACTCTCCTTCCGCAGAAGTTCCTCCCAGATCCATGCTGGAATGTCGATTGACCTGATCTTGTCTTGGAAAGTCAAGCACAGTTGCTGGGGTTCACGAGTGCAAAGGTCATCTCGCATGCAAAAGACTCTGTTTCATTGCAGTTCTCTCTACCATCTGGCTCTTATACTTTTTCCAAAGCCCCTGAATTTTGGGGGAGAGGATGGCTGTTAGATTTCTTCTAAGATTCCTGAGCTTTGGGGAGAGGAGGTGTCATATAGATGTTCCATTTGTGAATGAGCATTTCCACAGACATTTATTCCCTGTACTTTGGCCAATTGTGAGGTGTGTATGTGTATCTCTTTGTTAGTAAATTGAGATCATTTATTAATACATCAAAGGTTGTTATTGAGAGATATTGAAAGTTATTGAGAGTTTCATTGACTCTTTTCTAATTGGTTAAATCATTGTTTGTTCTTTACTTTCTCCCTGATTGGCCTTATGTATTTGGGGGTTTCCTGTGTGAGACATGATGGATTCTGTCCTGGTTCTCCTTATTCATCTATTTCTCCTGTGAGATTTAGTTATGATTTAAATAGTCTTTGTGTATGTTGTTCCTTTAAGTATCTTTTACAGTGCTGACTTGCTCTTACGATCCAGCTTAGTTTGTGCTTTCAGGATCCCTATGGTCCTTTCTTGAGTTGGGTATTCTGTCTTCTCTGCTCCTCTAAGCTCTACCAGGTCCCCCAATCTCTTCTGAAAACTCTAGTCAAGGAGAAGACATTTAAAGTTTTCTAGCATGGCAGAATTGTGTCCATGGCCAGATTTCCTAAGTGAGAGATGCCTGTCTCCAGACTGCTGAGTGTTGTTGCAAAGGCATTCTAGACACATTCCTATGTGATTGATGCTGACTGTCAGTGTGGATATTTGCCTCCCCGTCTCCTGTTTTGTTTCCAGAATTATGACAGGTGCTGTAGTAGCCATTGGACTCTGGACTAGCCCCTCAACTGTATTTTATCCCTACACTTCTGCACTGCCTGGTGTCCTACCCAGTTCTAGTGCTTTCCTTTCTTTCCCTGACATCTGTCTGTCTGAGTCCATCAGGTTTAATATTCTGACCCTTAATTGGGAAAATTCTTCGGTATACATAATTATTTTTGCTTATTCTCCATTGATAAGTTTGGCTATTTTTAGTTTTTTTTTAATTTTTGAGATGGGGTCTCCCTGTAGCCCTAGCTAGTTTGAAACTCACTGTGTAGACCAGACTGGCCTCCATCTCACAGAGATCCACCTGCATCTGCGTCCTTAGAGCTTTGGCTGCTTTTAAGAAGTGATTTTTCTGATACTAGTGTTTATGAACTTGCCAGAATCTTACTCTTCAAAACCATCAAGTACTTATGTTTTAAAACTAGTTTAGTTGCCCATGTTTTGTGGTTGTGTAAGCTTTATTTTACAAGCTCAAGTCCTCACATCTTTTCACAGTTTCAAACTGTAAAGAAATTCCCCTTATTGATATTACAACTTGAAATTTCTTTGCTGTAATTGTAGAGATGGGCACTATTGGGAAGGAAGCGTAAGGCCATTCCTTCAACCCATTCCATTCTCTAAATGGGATCATCCTTCCAATCATCTTAACACATTCAAGTGCCAGTTTACATGCCAATAAAAATGACATCCCATTGGTTTTTCTAATGCATATATTTTACTTAATTTTTATTTAGATAGTCATTCTTCACTTTCATGTATAACTCTCTCATGGAATAAACTCTTAAAAGGGGAGGAGTTATAGCCATCACTATAATTTCTACAGAAACAGAACCTGCAGCATATGTAAAATTGCTGAAATCACAGTGATTATGATCCAGTTAAGAAAGATTCTTCTCCTCTGGTGGATCTTAATCTTGGCTGCACACTGGGTCACCTGGGAGCTGTGAAAGTGACTGATGCCTAGGTCTCAGCTTCTTAGCTTCTGGTGTAATTGTTCTGGAAAGTGTCCAGGGCATGAGGAGTTTTAAATGCTCCCCAGTGATTCTAATGTATAACCAAGATTGAAAACTGCTGTTTTATGCAAGGACTAAAACAAAGATTAAGGATCATTGATGTCAAAATGCAAAATATAATTAGAAGCAGCCCCTTGGAGAATGACTTCTTTTCATTATAGACTTTGATATTCACATGACTCCCTTTAGCATGAGGTCATCTTAGAAAATAACCAACTAAACAACCAAGTGTGCTGATAGATTGTTGTCCAATGGTATTACCACTAGTTCATGATGGTGTGAGAACTAGGTTGCAGGTTTAAAATGCTGTCTCTGTCTTTTTGCTTTCTGGGTGGTGTCAGGCAGGGACTGGGAGAAAGTCACAGACTTCTCAAACCACAAGCTAAGAGTTATTAGACCTGAGTGGAAAAGGAGAAGGAGGGAAGGGTGGTGGGGTGGCTTATCTATTAAGGCCAAATGTCACGGGGTGCTAATCAAGAAAGTCTTACACAATGAAAAGGAAAGAATTAGAATGGGGCCAGGACGGGGTTACATGCTCTGTATTACTACAAGGTACTATACATAAATAGCAACAATCTCAGATTGCATGAAATCAAGTAGAATCTGTATTGAGGTGGTCTAGATCAGGTAGAGGTCTGTGTTCAGGTCACCTAGATCAGGTAGAGGTCTGTGTTCAGGTGGCCTATGTCAGACTTATGAGATCAGGTAGGGTCTGTGTTCAGGTGGCCTAGATCAGGTAGAGGTCTGTGTTCAGGTCACCTAGATCAGGTAGAGGTCTGTGTTCAGGTCGCTTATATCAGAGTTATAAGATCAGGTAGGGTCTGTGCTCAGGTGGCCTATGTCAGAGTTGGCTTCATCACCTACTTTCCATATTGGAAGTGAGCTGAGGTAGCTATCAGCCAGGCTGCCTCCAAGTTGACTGGGGTTCTCAGGCATGACTTGCATCAGCTTCCAGCCATAAGAATGAATGGGACAAAGGGGGGCTTCCAGGTCCCCTAGTGGGCTAACCTTCCAAGAGGCCTGGAATTCAGTCCTATCCTTGGATGCAGGACAAACGCAGTAAGTTATACATTCAGCCATGAAATGTCCTAGAGGTTGAATTATACCCTCAGAAGGTCACCGGTAAAAATTTTTGCAAATTTGTATATTTTCCGACCTGTATAGGGAGCAGGTTCATGTGCTCCTTCCTAAGGCTATGTGTGTGAAACCTCATGTTCTCAAACCCAGAAGAGTCATCATGGTAGTCATTTCTAAGTGATTTTAGTTGTTCCTTGAGACAGGGTCTCCTCATGATGTTGCTGGCCTGAAATGTGTGATCCTCCTGGCTCCATTTGTTGAGTGCTAGCATTACAGGTGTGAACCACCGCACCTAGCTTCATTGTAGTTTTAAAAGGTGACCTTTCATTCCTCAGAATAAAGTCAAGCAATGAAGATACGAGATATGTGTTAACACCTATACTACATGCATAGATAATTTGCTTATCAGCTATTTTACAGATAGAAATATTTTCCCTGAGAATCTTTATTGAAATTTTGTCAATTGATTAAAAAGTGAAAAAAATAATCATCTTTTCTTTCCAGCAGAGTTACATGGAGGTGAAGAAAAAGGACTGCTTATGCTTGGCATGGCTTGTGAATTCCCTTGACTGTCATGGATGATTTGTTAAATTTTGGTCTTAAGTTTTAGAAAATGCCAGAATACCTAACCTTCTATAGCTCAGGTTCCCTGCAACTTTGCTATTGATGATCATTATGACATCATAAAAGTTGGTGAAATGGCAGGATGGGTTGGTTTGTTAGATGTTCCTGTCAATGAAAAGGATCCTGCTTCTCTCCTTCAATTCCCAGTTGTAAGACCCAGATGGAGTGTGGAGTGGCTGCAGGTGTAATTACAAGACCTGATTCAGTTATAAACCTGAGCAAAGGGGAAGGTCAAGCTAGCCTGTAGTCCAGACTCAAAGGAGTAAATTCCCAGAAAGCGCTGATTCAATTATTGGGGGAGGCTTCTGCCAGCTCTGCTTCTTGTTATTGCACTTTTGAGACTCCTACCTATGGCAGAATGCCTGCTGGCTATTATACTACTTTGTTACAGTTGGTGAACCAAGTAGGAGCGTCCCACTCTGGAGGGAGCAAAGACTTCTACAGAGATTCACTGTTGGCAGCAGCCACTGGCAACTGAGGCTCCCCAGCTACTGCACAATGCTGGATGTTATCTTGCAGTGCCTTAGGATGATCAGGCCTGGCAGACACTCTCAAATCCAATTCTCTTTCATTTTAGACTAACTAGTACGACTCCACACATGGGGGGATGCACTTCCTGAGAATACAGGTCCTTGGAAAGCCTCTTCGGCATGTAAAACATTGGCAAATAGAAAAGGGGATGGCCACCTAAATGCTGCTCACACTGCACTGATAATAGATTTGAAACTATAAAGAGGATTACAGCTTTCAGGATTAGTATAGGATTAGTCTAGCTCTTCAATACTAAAGGCACAATTGTTCTGAAAAAAAAAAGTGGATGTGTTCTTAAATAAAATACAGCTAATAATTCTATGGAGTTATAATTTCCATAAAGAGATGATTTTGTGTGAGCCAAAGATGCAAAGAGAGGCATTCTCTGATCAGCTTATACATGTGACTGACATAAATGTTTCTAAGTTGCCATCAGTGGCTACAAGGCAGCAGTGACGTGGGGCATCCCGGATTCTGATTGATGCACAGTATTAGAGTTTGGGAAGTAAGTTTCTTGTTCATACTTAGAAATGAAATAGTGGCTTGGACACGTTCCTGGTTATTAACCTTTGAAGAGAAGAAAGCTCATCAGCATTTCATTAAACCTCTCTTCACTAATGTGGCCCTCTTATTTACTGATTATCTGTCCTTAGGCATTTCACCACAGGCAAAGGTTTAGGAATGTTTTGTGTCTATTCTCTTCTCCACATTAGTATGCAATCTTCTTTTATATTAAAGACATTAAGATCTACAGACAAAGAATGTTGTTTGGAGTCGGCAATTTCTACTATTGTTGGAACTATTCTCTGGGTACAAATGAGGACAGTATGTACCTAGGGATCATTCTTGACAAAGGTCCTGACCACACGCATTCAGGGCTCTGAATCTTGAAATATGTCGTTAGGAATTATGGTAGCAATAAGAGAGTGGTGCCCTGTAGAACCATTGCCATCATAAACTAATGTGTACTCTTTGGACTTTGGAGCCACATAGACCTGGCTCCAAATTGTACTGTTCTGTGTGTACTGGTTGTGAAATGCTGGGTAAGTGACTAAACTGCACCAAGCATCAGTTTACTGTTCTCTAAAGTAGGATGCATAGAAGTACCAATGACATAGGTTTATTGTTAAGGTTAAATGATAGTATTCTTGAAAAAAACAATAAAATTTCAATACACGTATTTAAGTTTTGCATTATTATTGGTGTCAAAATGAAGGGTCAGAGGAAGTCAACACTAGGTAGAAATAGAATATATATTAAAACTGTATTTATTCATCTAAATATTGTGTGCATCTGTGTGCATGGTACATGTGTGTGGGTGAGTGTGCCACAAAGTGTGTGTGAAAGTTGGTGGTGGGGGTTGGGGGTCAGGTAAACACTTATGGCAAAAAGAACGATGTGCACTAAGCAGAGAGAACAGATTTACTGAGGACCCAGTGTGTTAGGATTGGGAAGCTGTCATGAGGTCAGGGCTATTGATATAATTCTTCATAGTCAATAGGTTGGACCTAAAGTGGTGCTAAGAGACAGAAGCAGAGATGGAAGATGGAGGAAATGCGGAAATGTGCTATCAGAAAGTCCCAGAGGAGATGAGAGAGCTTTTTAATTTGGTGTGGTTTACAGAGAATCAGTGAAAGTCAGCAAGACTGGACAGATTTGAGGCCCAGGCATGGAAGAACTTAATTTAAATTCCAGAAATTTTGATTTTATTTAGTAAAATTAGGGAGCTATCGACAATTTTTGAAGAGAATTGGCAATCATAATATGGTTTTAAGAAGGCAGATGTAGGGGCTGGAGAGATGGCTCAGTGGTTAAGAACCTTTGCTGTTCTTCCAAAGGACCTGGATTTGATTTCCAGCACCCACATGGCAGCCTACAACCATGTAAATCCAGTTCAAGGGAACTTGACATCCTCTTCTGGCCTCTGCGGGCATTGCATGATATGGGTTGCTCTTAGATACATGCAGGCAAAACACTCACACCCATACAATAAAAACAATAAATAGAATATTAAAAAAGAAGGCAGATACGGCAGTATTGTATGGTATAAATCCCATGAGAGAGTCTTTGCCAGATGACAATTGAAGAATCCCAGAAATAACTCACCACTTATAGCACTTGTTAATATTATAATCTCTGTGTGTGTTCCCAGTGGGAGGGAGACACACTGTAGGCACGATCCAGTCTGGCTTTCTTCGGACTTCTCTGATGCCTTCTGCAATGCTTTCAAACAGCCCACTTCTTTCCCTTTGTCCTTCATAGTTTCTTCCTCTATTAGACTTCATAGTCATAATCAGGTCATCATCCAAGTGGCCTAAGCCAGAGCCTGACCATTTTTGTTTGTTAACTAATTTGTAGTTTGTCCCAACCACCAATTACACATCCCCTGAGAGAAAGAAGCTACTATCTTTGTTCAGTGCCCCGTGTTTCCACTTGGCCTTGTGCAGTATGTTGCCTTTAGTGTATCCCAGGACACAGTGAGTGGCCTATCAAATGATGTGGCAGTTCAGTGGTATGGGAAGCAAGGGATTGTACAGTTTCCAGCAGGGTGCCTTGGATTGCACTCTTTCCAGAGGTATGGTGCTGTTGGTTCTCCTTATGGCATACCTTACCCCCAAGCCTTGGTTTTTTTTTATTATTATATATTTTTATTCTTTGAGAATTTCATACATATATACAATGAAGTATGATCATATCTACCCCCATTTTCCTCCCTTCAACTTTCCCCATAAGCACCCCAACACATTCCCCTCCCAACATCATCATTTTAAAATTTTCTAACCCCTAAGTCCAGTGAGTGCTGCCCATATGTGCATGGGTGTATTGAGTATCAAAAGATATGGATATAATCCATTGAACTCTGGTCACTGAAATGAGATGTTTTGGACATAACTTGCCCAAATGTGACAACAATCCACCAAATATTTGAGTTGTTTAAAATAGATTACCTTCATTTTTTTCTTTTAGTGAAAAAACTACAGGATTTTAGAATATGTACAATGAAAGATTTTCTATGTAGACAGACTCTGCACCCCCCATTAATGATGGAGAATTGACCAAAGCCACAGAGGAAGTATGTGTAGAACGGTGAATTCCTTGAAGTAAAAAGAGTACACTCTACACATTTGGTTACCAAGATGTTTACAGAAGGATCTATGAGCAAGAATCAGCAGGTTTTTGTTCCATGCTTGCTATGTCAGGAGTATCACCATGAGTTTGAAGACAGCCTGGACTACATAGTGAGATCCTGTTTCAAATAAACAAAACCAAAACCAAAATAAAAACCAAGTTTTACTCAAAGAACTTCTGACAAGATTCTATTAGCAAGCAGTTAAGCTGGAGTTAGGGTTGCATAGTGGCTGTGGCCCATTCTGAAGAAAACCAAGCACCATTCTGCATGTGAGTTCCTAGATACACACTATAGCTTGAGGCTAAGTACCAAATACAGCCCACTCTTCGCAGACATGCTGCTTCTGTGGAAGGAAGATCCTGAATAACTTGTTTTTTTCCTTCTGAAATACATTCCTTAAGAGTTTTGTTTTTCTTAACAGTTATTTTGTGGACTGTGAAGGAGCTTGGGGAATGTTCACTTAAATTACAGAAATGTCTTCCAAAAACAAGGATTTTGGGAGACAAAAAAAGAAATTGCCTCAAAAAAATCCAGTCTTTATTTAGGTGGGGAAGTTCACCAACAGTTTAACTCTGGATCCTGTTGTACTGTTGAGGGAAACCAAAAATTGTGAATATGATCAAATCATACACGTGTTCCTGTAAAACATACCATTTACTCCCAAAGGAATTAGATACAGTTTATTCTGGAGTCAAATATGAGCAACTGTGGGTCACAGATTCAGGCTGCCCCAAAATGCCATGTTCTAACATGGAAACAGTTTTATGAAGCTTCTATAGCCACAGACCAATAGAATATCACAAATCAAAGCATTTTTCAAATGCACTGGTGGAATATCAGGTAGGCTGGTGACAGCGATGTGGGGGAAATCTCTGCTACAGATCTCAGGTGCTGACATCCTTAGCTTTTGGGTGCTCAGAAGTTCATGGTCTGTTATTACATTCCAAAAGGGTTTATTTGATAGTCACAAGGATGTTAGGTCAGACCCAGAGGCGGGCAGTGAATAGCTATTAAGGGAACTAAAGCTAGCCTCAAATAATTTGGCTTTCAATCGGCAACGTTCTAATTCTCCACAATCATAAAATTCTAATCACTCAGCTTTGTAGAATTTTTTAAATACACGTGGCTTTTTTTCTGGAACTTCATAATAATAAGTGATTTTCCTTATAATATTTTGAGTAGAGAAATAACCTACAAGAAGCATTTTTTGCAGCAATAAACTTCATTTCCTTATGGGACAGTTTCTATATAAATTTCTGCTGAATCAAAAGCATTTCTCTGTGGTATTAAAAAACTAATGAAGATGATTCTGTAGAATCAGGTGGCTTAAGGATGTCACAGTTTGCTAACTTGAAATGTCATGTCCAAGTGAGTGATCATAGTTTTTACTGTTGAGGAATTCATTAAAGAGGCCAAATTCTGTTATACAAATAACTGGACCACTGAGAACCCAACTCTTGCCAGCAGCGATGACTTTCTTCACT
The DNA here is from genome assembly GCF_000622305.1 of Nannospalax galili. NCBI lineage: Eukaryota > Metazoa > Chordata > Mammalia > Rodentia > Spalacidae > Nannospalax > Nannospalax galili. Next base: position 3,227,952 of record NW_008360314.1, read on the forward strand.
ACTCAGAGAAAGAGATCAATGAGGTCTTAAGGGGCTATTTGTACACATCTCGGCACTGCTGAACACCATGCGGAAAATACTTTCTAGAGCCACATCAATCAAATGAGGATTAGGAATGTGATTGCCAGATTTCATGATTTCCTAAACTTATATAACTCACATTACCAGCTTTTGAGTACAACAGGCCTTCAATGTAGCAGCTTCCTAACTCTGTGATTTTTTGCTTAAAGTTTCTTTACAGCTCCTGACTCCAGGAACATGCCCAAGTTGAGTGTATAGACCTAGCTGGCAGTCACCAAGCAGTTGCTGCCCCTCCAAAAAGGTTCATTTGCATCTGAATGCTGTATTATCAGAAGTAGAGTAACCCAGTGTCCCGTCTCTCAGGCGGTCTGCCCAGCTGGATACATTCTTCTCAATGACACAACAGCTACTTCACATTTAATGTTAATTTCTTAAGAAAATACTCTTAGGCCTCTTTTAGTTTTCATTAAATTGGTATCTCTAAATGTACCAAACGTGAACAAACAAACAAACAAACTCATTAACGGTGGGCAAAGGCTGAAAGTGTGGAACGCTGTCTCTAGCAGCTTGCCATTTCCAAGTGGTATCAAAATAGTAATTTAAGTTGCATTTAAACATTACCACTTTGTGTTTGCTTTAGAATGTGCATAATATTGAGTACAGAGATGAGTAGATATATTTGTGCAAATATACAGTGTACACACTCAGAAGATTTTTGTGGGTAGGAACCCACAATCTACAAAGTTGAGGACGACTGATAAATTAAGGAACTCATTCTTGTAGATTGATTCCTATACTGTCAGTGCTGTTTGCCGCTGCTTGTCCTCTGCCCCTTTTCTCCTCCTCCTCTTCCTTCATCTCCTTTTCCTCCTTCTTCTCCTTCTCTTCTTCATCTTCTTCCTCTTCCTCCTCTTCCTCTTCCTCCTCTTCATTCTCTCTTTTAGGTTAGGGCTTTTTAAAATTGATTTTTAATTGAAAGAAATAATTGTCTATATTTCTAGGTACAGAATGACATTTTGATACATGCACACTGTGTAAAACAATCAGTATATCTATCACTTTAAATATTTACTTTTCTTATTTATTTCTTTATAGGAAGAACATTTAAAACACATTGTTTTTAACTATTGTCACCTTGTTGTATAATACAATATAATTTATTCTCCCTGTCTAATTGTAACTGCCCCAGCTAGCCACTGTTGGTGAAATTGTGAATTACCACAGCCATTTTGGAAAATACCATGAAGGTTCCTTAAAAATTAAAAACAGAACTACCCTATACTACTGAATATACTCAGTAGGAAATAAAAGACTCAGAGGAAATGAAGTTGGCATTCATTTTATTTATTTATTATTTTATGTGCATATGTGTGTGCCTGAGTATATGTACGTGCACTACATTTATACAGGTGCCAACAGAGTCCAGAAGAAGGTTCATGGATCCCTTGGAGTTACAGGTGATTGTGAACTACCCAATGTAGATGCTGGGAACTCAACCCAGATCCTCTGGAAGAGCAGCAAGTGCTCTTAAGCAGTGAGCTACGTCTCAAGAATCATGAAGTTTATTTTATAGGATGTCTACATGTCTACATGTCTATGTTCCTTGTCGCATTATTCACAGTAGCTAAGATTTTGGCTTGATCTATATATGCATCAATAGACAAACGGATTTAAAAATCCTGGGCTTGACACACTATAGAATACTATTCAGCTTTAAAAGTGTAAAGGAAATTCTGTCTTTTATGATAGCAAGGATGGATCTGGAGAGCACAATGCTAAGTGAAATAAGCTAGACACAGAAAGACAAATACCACGTGCTCTCACATGCATAATCTAAAAATCCAGTCATAGAAAGAGAACAGAATGGAGGTTTTTGTAAGCAGGAGAGATGGTGAACAGGGAAAGAGCATATGCCGTTTGTTTCTAAAAGTCATTAAACAATAGTGTTCAATGGAAACCAATGCAGAGACTCACCAAGGCAGAGAATGAGTGACGGTGGCATGCTCATCCCTAAAGGGGACGTGCATATTATGTTCCCACCTTGATAGGCTCAGGGAACATCACGGAAGAGGTGGTGGAAAGATTGTGAGAGCCAGGTGTTGGAGAGGATTTTGTGAAATGGCACCTTCTGGACCTGATGGTGGCTATGGTAGCCTTCATAAGACCTGTACGAGATCAAGTCAATTAACATTCTAGCATAGATGGGAGAGAGACTCATAAAGCCCCACTCTGAGGAGCTACTGGCAGTTGAAAGCTTCTGGGGAAGAGAGAGTCTGTTTTCTTCAGCTTGTGGTTCCTGATGGGTTACTTATTCTCCAGTGCATGGTCCCACACCTCAGCACCTATGGGCAGCATTGATTGGACTCATCAGGTCATAAAAAAGAAGAAACGAAGTTGTGAGGGGAGCCTGGGCAGGAGAAGTTGGAGGGAGGGAGTAAGGGTGAATATGATGAAAATTTCAAAGAATAAAAAGAAATTATCCAAGCCATGAAAACTGTGCAGCCACCTGACTTTGTGTTTTATCTGGGTTAGGAAAAGCACAAGGCAATGGTCACAGCATCCACCGATGGTCAGCAAGGTTGTTCCTTCCCTCCAGCTGGGGCCCTGTGAGGCCATCTCAGTTCTGTCTTACTTTCCCTTCACCTGGCCTGTAGTCACACATTCCTTACAGTCATGTAAATACTTAGCACAGTGATACACCCAAGGGAAGCTGGCTGACCCACAGCCATTGTCTTTACTCCTTTAAAAATGCCTTTAGCTCTGATGACTCTGCATACCAGCACTTCTACTAAGAGCATTCCACTCCATGGTAGCTAGGTCATCAGCACCCTGGCCTAGATCATCTAGTTCTGATTCCCCAATAATTCCAAGTCCTTTCAAGAGGCTAAGTGCTAATCTTCCAGTCTCAATACCTTTGCACTCCGTGTGCTGTATTTGACAAACTAGAAGCTATATGCAAACCATATTGCAGAGGTGAAGCTGTGAAAGTTCTTTTTTATTTTTAATATAGCTTTTAAAGTATTTAGAAAGAACAATGTTATAGTATTAAAAACAAAACAAAACAAAACAAAAACCACTATGCCAGACTATATACAGTGCCAGATAGACTGAAACCACGTCTTGTCCTCTGGCTTTCCTCCCACTCTGACTCTGCAGAGGGCGCTCCATACCCTTCCATAGTGATGTTGGTGCTAGCCAAGCATGGATGTTTGAGTTTCAAACACAAATTAGGAGTGTGTGATAATCTTTAGTCTGCATATTTTCCTAATAAACGTTATCTTAGAATGTTTTCGTATTACAGTTAATCTCATTCCCACTCTAAATATTTGTAGGTTCTCTTGTTTAGACATACCATGATTTAGTTATTCATCATGCTGGGGGCATGCTGGTTCCAATATTTTGTGGTTAAAATTATGATATGGGGATGGAGAGGTGACTCAGAATTTAAGAGCACTGGCTGCTCTTGTAGAGGACACAGGTTTGGTTCCCAGCACTTACATGGTGTCTAATCATCTGTAACTCCAGTTCTAGGGGAATCTGATGCCCTCTTCTGACCTCCATGCTTTGCACAACATGGGTGCACTTACATACATGCAGGCAATACATGCATATACGTAAAAATAATAAAGATATTAAAAATAAAATTATGATACAATGAATAGCCTTATACCAATGTGAATATATGTATACAGTAAGCACCTAGACATGCATGGACAAATTTGTATACTAACTCATGATAAATATTTTCAAACTCTTCCCTGTAAAAGGCATGGAACTCAGGACCTTCAGATTATGGGACTGATGCACTGCTGACAGCACTAAGGAGGCAGATTACAAAAAACACTGAAATTAATTTTCTTCCCGACACTATATTAGAGAACGTTCTTGCTCATTTTGATTTACTATAAAAATAACAAAATATTTTCATTTTTAACCAATTCAGTGCTTCTTATATTAAGGTTATTTATTTGTATTTAATTAGTCATTACCAGGTTTGAATATTTTGGCAAGTACTTAAAACCAAGTTTTAGTTCAGTCTGCCCAGGTGTATTTAATTACACTGTTACTGTATTTAATTACATTGTGAAGACTGTAACCTTTTCATATGCATGCATGTTTCTCAATTTGTTACTTGTATTTTGACAACTGATACCTTACAAGGCAAAAATGTAATATTTTATGTAGTTCAATTGCATAATTTTTCTTTATAATTTCTAGGTTTCTTTTCTTACTTGAAAGTCTTTCTAGCACCTTAGACTTGCCTCTCTTTCTTACCGGTAGCACTTCTCAGAGTGTGAGCCTGAAGGATTTATTAAAGCAACTTTTTACTTCAGCAACTGAGTCAATCTGAGCCATATGGAGGAACCCAGGATAACTTCACCTTGGCCCAGAGCCTCCTCCACCTGCTTCAACCAACCTGTTCCATAAGTTTGGTTTCTCTTCTTTCTTTCTCCGTTAGTGGTGGACTCTGGACACAAGAAGCTGACATAGAACCCAAATGAAAGCTGTGTGAAAAAGCCATTAAAGACACAGAAATCTTTTTGTGTTTCCTCTTTTAAAATTAATTAATACACATTTGGATGTTTATTATGCTCTGTATCTTCTGTAGATCTTCACATCCAGCTCTGATTATGATTATAGCTCTGGTTACGGCTAAAAGTTACATTATACTTCTGGGGGGCAGGGAGAGCTTTCTAAATTCATCACTAGAAAATATGTTGTAATGCTGCTAATTCTTGCCTTATATATTTCATTTACTATCGGTTGGTGTTTTTGATGAAGAAATGAGTTCAATTAGGGTTACTTACAGGGGCGTGGGTGAGGGATCATTGACCAGAGGATAGGCAATTTATTGGTGGCTTCACCACTGAAGAAAATGTCTCTTCCCTTCCCCCAGCAACCATAAACTACCTATAGAGCCTCAGGGGCAGGGTCCTCAGGAGCTGTAAGCCCCTTCATGAGGTTACATGGACAACTCCAACCTGGTATAGACCTTGTACAGGTAATCACAGCTGTTGAGAATTTGATTTAACACCCATGCCATGCTTCCCTGGCTCTTATATTCTTTCATCCTTGTCTCCTGCAATGACCCCCGAGCTTTGGAAGGGTGATAGAGATATTCCTCTTAGGGCTAAACATTCAATGGTCACTTATTCACAGCACTTTTGACCAATTATGAGTTTCTCCAGTAATCTTGGACACCTTATAGTTTTTGAAAATGAAATGAAACAGATATGTAGGCAGACACTTACTGAATGTTTATGGTGCTCAGGGCTTCCAAGCTTAGCAGCACTTAAGTTCACCTTGCTATAACAAACTCTCAATTCCAGTGGAGAAGGTATAAGCGAATAGCTTCAGGAAAAATGGCCACTGCTGCTGGAAGAGGCTTGGAATACTGCAGAGGGACAGTTAAGATGAGAAAAAGATTGCAGATTGGGTAACTTTTGATCTCTAATCTCAACAGGCCTACGAAGTCTCTAAATGTGTTCTCTCAATGGGTTGGACTTTCTGTAATGATCATTTCTTTGCATGCAGCAGCTTTTATTTGTTTTGTTCCATAAAAGCAAATGCTTGTTTGATAAGGAAACTACAAAGGTGAGTGGTAATTACCTGGAATTATAGCTCTAATTCCAAAAAATCCTTAGCATCTCAGCTCCTGGTTGTTCAATTAGAAGACACAGAGATTTTGTTTAGGAGAATGTTTAATAAATTCACCAGCAGAGGGCACTGCATATTGACAGTCTCTGCACTAGCCACAAATTCTCAGGCGCTGCAGAAGATTTACAGTTGGATTCAGGGGTGTTTCTGTGTGCTTTGCTAATCTGCTTCAGACACAAATTTATGTTAAAAATTTAAAGATTATTATGAAGAAGAGATTGGATAGATGGCATAATTTCTCTCTAGGTCTTTGACCACCTATTTCTACCTGGTAATGAATGTACCTAGATGACTTGGCAGCATGGCTTCTAAATTCTTTCTGACAATACTTTTGGTTTCATTGTGTGATTTAATTCTCAATCCTAAAATAAAGATTAACAACTAATTGCTAATGCCCTTTCCTTCTAACATTGACATGCTATTTCTTGAATAATACCAAAATATTGCGGTTATGCACATTTTAAATTTTATGTTTTAGGGATATTTTATTGTACTCTACCCATATGGATTTGAGAATTTGAGAGCACAATGTCCCCCATCATCTCTCTATTAACAACACTGGAAGGCATGTTCTAAACTTCTTTGTACTTGATGAACCATGGGAATATGGAAAACTCTTTTGTTAGCATTGGCTAATAGTATAAGTTAATGCATGGTGCTTGCATTTTTTTATTTAAAGAACAATCTCAACTGACCAACCCCATGGAATGATACTGAGTTGCTTTGCCATAGTCAATCTGTGTGATCAAAATATAGACTCTACCACATTTAGAGTTAAAACAGTCATTGGTGACCGAGATCCCAAGTGTATGAACTCAGCTGAGAACATACTGTTTTATAAGAGAAATCCTCAAGAGAGTTTTCATATACAGGCTCCCTTGTCCTTGTGGCCACAGCTTGTGTTTTGTTGATGTCTTAGTAGTTAATCAAATATGTTTAAAGGCAATTTGCAACAAATTCCTGCTAAGTGAATGAATGGTATTGTGACAGGTGTTGTGTAGAACCAAAACGTTGAGACATCTTCAGATGCCGTAATCAATGCTCAGTTTATCTAGGAATTTTACTTAGGCTTATGACTTGGTAGAGATGGGTAGTTATATGAGAAACAGAGGGCCTGTTCAATACCATTCAATATTGCTGCAGAATTGTTCATGAGAAATAATTCTATTCTGAATAATACTGAATAGTAGCTCTGCAGTGTATTGAGATGGAAAAACTGCATAAACCGCTATTTCATATAAATTCACGAGTTACATTTTTATTAGTATTATTTTTAATTAATTAATTTATTTTTTTTGAGACAAAGTCTCACTTTGTAGCCCTGGCTGACCCGGAACTCCTTATGTAGGTCAGGCTAGCCTCCAAGTCGTACACATCCTCTTGCCTCTGCCTCCTGAGTGCTGGTAGTAAAGGAGCGCATCACCATGTCTGGCTCATGATTTACCCTTTAAAACTGGAAAACAAAGTGACTTGTTTTCTTTGCCCTGAGTGGCCAGCTGGATACCTGTGGACACAGGTGATCCATACATTGTCTGCAGTGCCCTCTTGTGGCCACGCTTCTTTATGCATGAAATTCTAAAAAAAAATTAGGTTAAAAAAATAAAATGGGCAGTGATAGAGGAAGACTGATGTTGAACTGTGGTCACCACATGCACGCACATACACCTGCACACATGTGTACACACACAGACATGCATTCACACATACATCGAGAGAGAGAGAGAGAGAGAGAGAGAGAGAGAGAGAGAGAGAGATTTTTCTGTCTGAGATCAACAATGACAGGTAATGTATTTAGTAAAATAGAATCACTGTTTTCAGGTGTTCCGCTCAGGCCTGATCTGTCCTCCAGTGTGAAGGCAGCTTGCTCTCTTTGCTTCAGTTTTATTTGAAGATGGGATGGTGTCAGACTGTGTGAAGATTGGGTGTCACTAGCATATGAGACATTGAAAAATCATTTTAAGTTAATTTTTTAATTTAAAATTATTTGTTATTTTTATTCTATGTGTATGAGTGTTTTGTCTGTATGTGTGTACCATGTGCATGAAATGACCATGAAAGCCAGAAAAGAGTGTCAGATCCCCTGGAACTGGAGTTATGGAAGGTTATTAGCTGCCATGTGGGTGCTGGGAATTGAACTTGGATCCTCTGTATGAGCAGTTAGTGCTTTTAACTGCTGAGCCATCTCTCCAGCCCCATTTTAAGTTATTTTTTGGAGTCAGAAATTGTGCTGAAAATGGCCTTTCAAATATTTAAAAAACTATTTTAGAATAATTTTGATTTACAGAAAAACCGACAGCAGAGATTTGTATACAGTCTTCTCTCTGCCTACACTCTTCTGCTATGCATGTCTTAAGTGGGATGGCAGACTTGTTATGATTGATGTGTCTGGTTAATGCCTGGTTATTACCCAACATGCACAGTTTATAGGTGGCTAGCCCTGGCATTGTGAATTCTATGGGTTCCTGCATGAGTAACGACACCTGCTCTTCATTATAACTTCATGCAGAATGATTCACCCACCCTAACATTTCCGTGCATTCTGTGCACTCACCCCGTCCTCCTCTCTAGCTCATGACTCTACAGTTCTGGCTTTCCTAGAATGTCCTGTACATGGAAGTATATAGTCTGCAGACTTTTCAGACCGGCTGCTTTCATTCACTAACATGCATTTAAGACTCCTCCGTGTCTTTTCATGGTGCTGCAGCTCATTTCAGTCCATTGGAATTCTATCTGTTGTCCGTATATACCACAGTTGTATGCCTGCACCACCGACCTGTTCTTTCCTATGATGCTTTGATTGCATCCTTTTGTTTTTCCCACTATAGTGAACAATGGAAGGGAGAGAGCTCTTACACAGTATTGTAGCCTTAGCAGTTAGAGCATCCCAGCTACGTAATAAGACTTCAATAAATGTATAAATAAGTGAAGTGGCAGGAAAGGATGTAGAATTCATCTTTGTAGGAGAGGCTGAGGGCAGAGTTTTCAAAGGGATGCTATAGAAGATTTCAGTCATTAGCTTGTTTCTGGAGGGCCTAGTTGTCCTGGGAGCAGGCGTCTCCCACATCTGCTGAGCCTGTAGTGCAGCCACAGGCTTTCTCAAGGCCTGCATGGTCCGTGGACATGGGTCAGTCAGTGTCATAATTTTCCTTTCCAATTATTGTGATAAAATACTCTGACAAAAGCAACTTAAGGGAAAAAGAGTTTATTTTAGCTCACAGTACAAAGCACAGTCCATCATGGCATGAAAATCAAAGCAGCAGGCCCTTGAAGCAGCTGGTCCATTCAATCCAAAGTCAGACAAAGAGAGAAATGAATACATGCATGCTGGTGCTCACTTCTCATTCTTATTTTTTTTTTCCTGTCTTTTTGAGACAGGGTCTCCCTGTAGTCCCAGCTGACCTGAACTCACTATGTAGACCAGGCTGGCCTTGAACTCACAGAGATCTGACTGCCTCTGCTTCCCAAGTGCTGAGACTAAAGGTGTGTGCCACCACACCTGGCTTCATTCTTATTTTATACTGTGTAGGACCTCCTGTCTTGGGAATGGTCCCTCTCACAATTAAGATGGGTCTTCTCATGTAATTCATGTAATCAAGATAGTTTTCCACAGTCATGCCTAGAGACCCATCTCACAGGCGATTCTAGATTTTGTCAAGCTGACAACACCATCTCTCACAGTGAGTGTCTCAGTAGGGTGTGTATTTCCAGGGCTGTTGGGAAGATCCCTGGATCCCTGGAAGACGGCTCAGTGGTGATCTTCATATCTGCATAGAGGAAAAAAACGGGTGTGGCAAAGAACTGGCACATCATGTGATAATAATATCTTTAAATAGTGAAGTGTCTGTGTCTAAAAGCCTGAGAGTAAAGTATTCATTATACAGTGGCTGCTACAATGATGGTTTAGAATTTTTGTAGATAAGGTAAGGGTCTATTAGTTAGACTTCCTGTTACTGTGATAAAAACACTGACCAAAACCAAATTAGGGAAGAAAGGGTTTTTAATCTTACATTTTCCAGGTCACAGTTTATCACTGAGGGAAGCCAAGGCAAGAACTTGGGGCATGAACCTGGAGCACAGACCACGGAGGATTACTGCTTACTGGCTTGTTCCCCTGGCCTGTGCTCAGTCTGCATTTTTTTTTTTTTTTTTTTTCTTTTTGAGACAGGGTCTCCCTGTAGCCCCAGTTGGCCTGGAACTCACTATATAAGACCAGGCTGGACTTGAACTCACAGAGATCCGCTTCCTCTGACTCCCAAGTGTTGGGATTAAAGGCCTGCGCCATGCCGGGTACAACCTACACTCTTTTAAAAAAACTATTTTATTATTTTTTCTTTTATGTGTATGAATGTATTGCCTGCATGTATGTAAGTGCACCCATGTCATTACAATGCCCATGGAAATCAGAAGAGGCATCAGATTTCCCTGGAACTGAAGTTATGGATGGTTGTTAGCTGCCATGTGGGTACTGGGAATCTAACCTGGGTCCTCTGCAAGAGCAACGAGTGCTCTTAACCACTGAATCATCTCTTCAGCCCCTCAGCCTGCTTTCTCATACAACACAAGATCACGTACCCAGGGGTGGTACCACCCACAATAGACTGGGCCCTCCCATATCACCTAACAATCAAGAAAATGCCCCACACATGTAGCCATAGGCCAATTCAATTGAGGAAATTTGTCAACTGAGGTTCCCTCTACCTGAGTGTGTCAAATTGACAACTGAAGCTATCCAGCACAGTGAGACATAATTCATGTTGTAGGTAGGCATGGGGATTATGATTCAAATCAAGTGTTATGCAGAACAAAGAGAAGAGAAAGATGCTGTTGTTTATAGAAGCATTCTCCTCGAAGCAACTCTCCTATGAAAGATTTTGTTAGCAGAGGAACAATGTTTCTGTCATGGCCTTTGTCTGCAGAGAAATCGATTACATATTTAAGAAGAGAGAAAGAGTTGTGATGTAGCTATTCTTATTATTTAAATGGAAAAACAGAGAATCAGAGAAATCCATTCCATGGCATGGCATAAGGGGAGGCAGGGGCCTTGAATGTCCTGTCCCAGAAGCTCCTGTGCCTACAGGGCCATATGGAGGTAATTACTTAGGACACAGTGTAAGATAAGTGCTGTAAGAGGCAGGCTTTGGAGTAACAGGGAATATGGCTACTAGCTCCCATGGTGGGGGCATGGTTGTCTTGTTTGAGTCATTCTATGCTGGCCAAGAATTGAAGCCTGATTCCCTGGGATAATAGGAACACTTGATTCTATAGGAAGGGATGCTTAGCTCAGTAATCTTTCTCTTAGAAGCAGAGTCAGGAGGGATGCTTAGGGATTGGGTCTCTTCTGCAAATATCAATATGCTCTAGATTTTAGGTCCTATGTCCCTGTGTGTAGGTTAGGGGTGTGAAAGGGAACATGAAAGCTGATGGTAATTAGTTAAGTATAATTACATGGCTAGCCAAAGAAACCATCTCTTCACCCTCATAAATGGTGCATATTTCAGGTATAGCCCTATCACAGTTTCTAAGCCACTTTCCCAGTGCATCATGGCAGACAACTCATATAAAATAATGTATCACACTTTCCAGAGTGGACAAGGGAAAGTCCCAGAGTCACTTCATGCCCCATAGCAGGGGCATCATAAGTAGTGAATGTCCAACGGCCCAGAAGTGGACTGTGTATGTTTGTACACCTATACCTCAAAGCAAGCTCATGCATGTAGGCTACAAAATACAGAATCATTTGCTTCTGCAGTGTGGATATGGAATTTTCATTTATTTTTAATAACACATTTTGTCCTCTTGTGGGGATTTTTATATACCAGTGGGTATTCTCCAAATGCGCATACATTCACAGAGAATATATTTGCATGGCCTGGTCCAGGAGGAGGGAGCAATCACTGCCTTCACTGTGCACGGTGTGGCCAATTCACTCCATCATGTCAGAGATCACTGTTGATAAGAAATGTCATTTATTGTGTTGAATCCATTTTACACCGGTAGCAGGCTGCCAATTTTTGTTTCTATTCCTGAGCATCACTATATTTTATTCCAAGGGAGAAACAAATGAGATCTGAGTGAGAGGGCTGGGTCTGAATTCTCAGATTTTGCTTAAGAATATATATTTTCTAGAGCTGTCTTTTTACTTACTTTGCTTTTTTCTTATAGAGACATGTAAGACCTGAACTCTGGGTTCTAATTGCACTACTTGGTCTTAGTGTTTGACAGCCCATGCATTCCCCTCAGGGTTTATCTGTTCACTTAGAATAAATAATAAACCCCCTAATTTGTCTCTTTCTTGCAAGAGGGGTTAGAAAGTGGGAGAGCTGTCACAGGATTCTGGAGGTGAAGGGGAGCCTGGCTTATCTTAATTTCACCTGTCCTCCCATTTTTATCCTGCATTCTGTAGACCTCAGCCTTACTCCTCTGACTCCACCATGGCTTCACCAGAGAATTCTTCTCCAGCTTGGACAGAGGCAAGAGATTGGCCAGGTGTTAAAATCCTGATGAGAGTTAATGTGTAATGAATAGGGATTTACATTCTAGCTTGAGAGTCATTAAAAATGAATGCTATACTGAGCTAGCTTATCTTGGCTTTCGACTTGAGGAGAGGGGACCTTTAATAAAAGCCTCTGTGAAAGTCTGCGAATAGCCCAAATCCCCTTCATGTTTACTTTTTTTTTTTCAAAGAAAAGAGTGCCAAATGTCCACTGTAACCAGTGATGGATAGTCAGCCACCAAGGTAGGAAGTGTGATTTCTCAGGTATTCGGTTATCCCAAGCCGGCAGAAAGTGAGGATGTTTTATGTTGGTCAATTAAATCTGTCCTAGGCAGATCAGCTGATTATGGTTGATGACTGGCTTTAGTTGGCACTTACTATCAATAATACTGTGCGTATGTAGAGGCATGGTGGGGGTGTGATGTGTGTCAGTATCGCTACAATAGACTTCTCTCAAAAATGCAAGTGTCTGGAGATGTGTGTGGTAGATAAGAGGTTCAGTTTTACGAGCTTCATTGTTAGCTTGGTGATGTGCTGATGATACCTAAAATTCTCAGCATAGGTATAGCTGTAATAAGTGGAATTGCCTGGGGCTGTAGATTGCTAAATGTAATTATTCAAGCATGGTTGTGTTGACAGGTGGTTTCAGAAATATAGAGATTCTAATCATGGCTTTGCAAAGATAGGTGAGGACTGCTCCTTGAATAAATAAAATCCAAAATTTATATTTATTGTGCCAGGTAAATGAGCTTTTCAGAGATAGTCCTATTAGCAGGAAAAAAAGCATGTTGCATTAAAGGTCAGATGTAGTGATTTTAAAATACCTGAGACAGGCAAAGAATACTTTAACAAGCATTTATGCTAAGCATTTTTTGGATGTCAATTTCAGTTACTGAAGAACACCCAGATAACTAAAATCCCAGTTTGACTTCCTAGGACTTTCATGAAATTACTGAAACTCTACACATGTGAACAAAGTCTAAGATCAAATGTAAACCCCGTGTAAACAAAGAAAGCTGGACGTTGATTCGAACATATTCTTTTTAATTCTCGGGTTCATTAGAGGGAGCCAAACTATAGCAAATGGACTAAATCCAGTGTGAGGGCATATAGCCCATCTCCACTGCACCCTCTACAAATCAGGTGTCTCAGCTAGGGAGATAATAGGGAGACACCTGCAGAGAGGGGAGAAGAAAGCTCACAATATGCCATACTCATTAAGATGCTCATTGTGATTTGTGTAACTCAAAATCCCTGTTCTCTTCCAGCACGGCTGCCAGGTTCAACAAATAAAAAGACAGAACTCCTTGTTAGAGTTCAATTTCAGGCACTCAGATGATCATCTTTCACCTTTTTTTTGCATTTTAAATTGAATTTTTGCAATTTTCATACAATATAGTTTGATGGTATTTAGATTTACCTCCATTTTCACTTTTAATTCACTTCATTATTTTAGGACAGTTTTAGACACATAGGAAAGTTGAGTTGAAAGTACATACTTTTCCCTGACACCATACATGCACAGCCTCAACTGCATGGCCTCCCACACCAACATCCCACACTAGAAGGTACATTAGTTACAAATGATGAACCTATGTCAACACTCATTACCATCTAGAACCCACATTTGACATGAGAATCATTTTTGGTGATGTATACTCTATGGATTATGACAATCATATTCATTGGTTATTACAATATTGTGTATTATTACAACCATAAAAATCCCCTTTCTGCTTATTCGTCCCCCTTTTTGCCAAGGTCCAGCAACCACTCATCCACACAGCTTCATCTTTTCCAGGATATCATACGATGTGTCACCTTTTCAGGTTGGTTTCATTCCCTTAGCAATGCACACTTTTTTCTTCCATGTCCTTTCACAGACTGAACTTTACTTTCAGTCTTGAATAATAATCCATTGTCCTGTTATATTACAGTATAATTATTCATGCATTTGCTGAAGAACATCTTACTTCCTTATCTTGGCTATTGTGAACAGAGCATCTATAAATTTCTGGGTGTAAATTTTGGTTCTAAAACAAATTATTACCTAATTGGATGACTATCAAAGAATATGATTGTAGATTGCATGTTAAGACTCTGCTTAGCATGAAGTTGGGAGGGAACAGTACTGGATAGGGATAGGGCAGGAATCGGAGGGAAGGGAATAAAACACAGAACGTATGCTTAGCTTTGTAAGAATAGTTCTTTTCAATAGAAATCTGTCCTAATATTGTATAGCACATCTACCTGCCAAAGTTGCAGTGGCTTAATTCAGGGCAATTGATATAGAAGTCATAACATACTTGGTTTATAGTTACAAAAAAAATCTAGGTCAACTTTTAGATCTCTATCTATCCCTCCAGGTGAGGCAACTCATTCCTCGGCAGTCAGTGTTTCTAGAAGGAGCAAGAGACTCTAAAACAGAGAACTAAACCTGGGCACTCTGTGTGTGTGTGTGTGTGTGTGTGTGTGTGTGTGTGTGTGTGTGTGGGGTGGGGTGTGGTGTGTGTGTGGCATGTGTGTGATGTGTGAGTGTGATATGTGGGTGTGTATGTGGTGTGTGTGTGGTGTGTGTGGTGTTTGTGGTGTGTGTAGTGTGTGGTGTGTGTGTGGCATGTGTGTAGCATGTGTGTGTGGTGTGTGTGGTGTGTTTGTGGTGTGTGTAGTGTGTCGCATGTGTGTGGTGTGTGTGGTGTGTGTGCTGTATGTTCATGCTTGCAGGTTGTGTATACAGGTCAGAGGTTAATATCAGGCATCTTCCCCAGTTGCTCTCCACCTTATTTTTTTTTTTAAATTTTATGGAGCTTTTGTACATTTTATACAACAGTTCTTAATCAAATTTAGAACCCCACCTCCATCCGTGCTTCCCTGCCCCCAACAGACCTCATGTATTCTGTCGTACATGTTAAGTCCTATCCAGTCAAACATAGGTACCCAGATGTCCTTCGGTGAAAATTCATCCCTTGGAGTCTAGTCAGCCCATCTGGAGATCCTATGTAAGGTCCACCCTCCCTTACCCAGTGGTAATCTGTTTCCAACAGTTCCCAGACTAGGGCTGGCCTACTACCCTTTTCCCTCACTCCATTCTGGACCCTTGTTTAATTGAGTTTTCATGGGTCCTGTGCTGGATGCCACCATTGCCACAAGTTCACATGTGCAGGCTCCAGTGGCCTGAAAGCTCTGCTTCCCTGTGTTCTGAGACAACGTCTCTCACTGGACCAGAAGCTCACTGATTTGACTAGGATGCCTGGCCAGTGAGATTCAGGGATCCACCTGTCTCTGCTTCTTAGCACTGGAGTTGCAGATGTGTATGGACAAGCTTTTGACTTGCATATGTGTGTTCTGATCCTGTTTGTCATTTGTTATCATTACGTTACGTTTTATTATTGATTTTGGACATAGTTCCCACACTCTTGTTTCAAAACAATCAGTTTTTTTCTGCCAAAATATTAGGTTTCTAAAAAGTGAAGAAACATCTTACTGATTCTATTGGCTGATGACTCAATACTTGAGCATCTCACAAGATCAACGAAACTGTTCAGTAAAGATTCATAAATATGTCTAATGGAGAAAGACTGAGAAAACGCTTCTTGTGAACCTCAGTCACAGGCAGTAGTCATGTCCTGAGTCCTGCTGTGTGTTGGGCACCAGAGCCAGTTGTTGGGTCGGTAAGAGCAACTAGCACCAAATCCTTTTAAATTCCAGGTCCTTTTAATAAGATGATGCTATACAGCAGTCCCTTCTGCATGAAATAACTACCATTATCACAACTTTGGCTGAGCCTGATCGCTAAACATAGTCACAACTGGGTTTGTTGATGGTTGTGCTCATTCATTAAAGGAGTGCCAAGCAGGGTCACTGGACCCTCACCTGAGTATCCAGCCACTCTTCCCAGCCAACTAGTCCAGCCTTGGAAGACAAAAGAAAAATGAGGAATAACCCAATAGAGGGATGCTTTTGTAATGCTAATTACTCTTACCTTTACTTCTCATTCACATCTCTTATTCATGATTCAAGGACTTTCTTTTCCCCTTAGAGACAAAACCCTGTTCTTTTTTTCTGGTTCCCTGTCTAGAGGACCCCAACTTGTAATGCTAATTACTCTTGCCTTTACTTCTCCTTCACATCTCTTATTCATGATTCAAGGACTTTCTTTTTACCTTAGAGATAAGAGTTATGCAATTTGGGAGTCTTTTAGATAGATCCACTGAAGGGGTACTCCAATTGCCTCACCCTGCATCCCTGTTCAGCATGGAAGAAGCCAGAGCGGTCTGCGTCCCGATTCCCTATTGGCATTTGGGTAACCCCTTCAGAGGATGGTGTCATAAGAATAGGAATTGGCTAGGCAGTTAGGGTAAAAAGACCTCAAACAAAACTAGCCAGTTTCTGGGCTAAAAGTCAAAATGTCTTTGGGCCTGTAACAACATACTCTGTTCCAAATGCCAAAATTGTCAAAAGTATTTGGGAGCTTGTATCTAATCCTTAAAAGATTTTAGGGTTACCTCTTCAAAGGGGGAATGTTGGAGGGGAGGGAGTAGCCATGGGTTTGATCAAAACACCTTATATGCATGTATGAAATTCTCAGTTAAGTTTTTGTAAAAGTTAAAAAAAAAGAGCAAATGCAATGACCGACGTTCTTAGAGTGCTATGAGGGAAGAAATGGATGTGAAGCATGGAGCTTTAATTAAATGATTTTTTACCATTTGAGATTCATATAATATTTGATGATAGTTTTGTTTAAAATGAGCTCCTACATTTGAAAGCTTTTAAGTGGTAATATGAATGGATATTAAATTAAAATGTTAATACTACTGATAACAACAAAAATAGCCACTGCATGATGATGCTAATACGTATGGCTGAGAATGACATACGTGGGAAATAGAAGGCACCTCTGGTATACCTAATCCCTAAAATATAGGCTAATTTTTTATAAATTACTTATTTTTATTAGTAAAATAGACAGAATATTGTATAATGACTTGCATTTTCAT
>NW_008360314.1:3246956-3250202 GCF_000622305.1 Nannospalax galili
AATATGGCCACACTGGCTTTGGAGACTTAGGGTGGATTGCCTGCTGTTTGCTTTTGTACATGCTTTAAAAATAATTTCTATTGTTTAAAAAAGTGTCTGAGCACTTAGATCCGAGTTTGCTAGGACTGTGAGTAGGGCGATGTTTATACTTACTAATATGGCCACACTGGCTTTGGAGACTTAGGGTGGATTGCCTGCTGTTTGCTTTTGTACATGCTTTAAAAATAATTTCTATTGTTTAAAAAAGTGTCTGAGCACTTAGATCCGAGTTTGCTAGGACTGTGAGTAGGGCGATGTTTATACTTACATTTCATCCTTGCTATGGAAATAAATTTTCTAAAAGGAGAATGGAGAGGAGCAGGGCTGAAGCAACGGAAGCTCGGTGTGCTGCGAATGTTGTTCTAACCGGCAGTTATCCTGGATTACATAAATCAAAGGTAATGACGGTGGTTAAGTCTCCATTTTCTCTGGGTCCATTTCATTTTATGCCTCCATCCTCAGGTTTCTCTGGTGACACTTAGACTTCCTGTCTTTCCTCTGCATTCTTGTCATTTCGTATCGGCTTTATTCTTTAATTTGAACTTGAATCACAGTAAGTCATCCCTGTCATCCGTCCTTCCCATTTTCTCGTTTTAGTTTCGCTCTGGTTCTTTCAATTCTGCCCCTTCTATATTCTTGCTAAAAATTTTCATACACAAATAGCTTTTATCTCAAGTACTGAGAACTCTTCTAACCTAAAGATTTTCTGACTTTAGAATGTGATGCAGAAAGGACTGAGCTGAACGGACTCACTGAATTCAAAGGCTGTGATTAAATAAGTTAATTTACACTTTGATTTATGGAAATCAAACATGATCAGCAGCATAATAAACATACTTTAGAAATGATTTGGGCTCTTTTAGCCAGAATTAGAATAAGCTTTGTGAGGAAGAAATGCAATCTGCTTTGGTTATTAACACTTTTCTTTCTGGTATATTCTGTGGGGAGGCCACAATCAGAGTTATTAGAGATTTAAATATTGCCAAGCTGGAGATAGGTTCTGGAAAATGATTCTGTCTAGTTTCTGTTCTAATGTCTAGGGAGCATATTTAATCTAAAGCTTCACATCCATTTTTTTTCTGTGAAAGTAAATATGTTTAAATAAATACTTTGCTGTTTCTGGAAACTTCCTGTTATGCTACACACATACATATATACACACAGAGAAACACATTCAAATCCTATGTTTTCTATGAAAATAATAATTGTTCATTAAATAAAGATTATAGCTATCCTGTTACTTAGACTTTTCATTGTTAATAATTGAATTCTGTTCTTCCCCAAATTTTCCCATCCTCATAACAGTTGCTTAAATATTAAGGCAGCAGACTCTATTGCAGAGATTATTAAAACAGGTTTCTGGACCAGTCCTCCACAGGTTCTGCCTCAGTGGGGTCTTGGGTGAGCAATGTTAGTGAGCTTTCCATCGCTGTGACAAAATACGTGAAAGAATTCAGCCTTAAGGAAGGGTTTGGACTCACTGTTTCAGAGGTTTAGGGCTGTGGTCTTTGTTCTGTTGCTTCAGGCTGTGGTGAGTTAGACGATCTTGACTGGACTGTGTGGCAGAACCAGATTGCTGTCTGTAGGGTCAGGATGCAAAGAGAACTGGGAAGTGACTAAATATCTCCATTCAATACATGCTCCTAGTGACCTGCTTCTTCCAAATGGCTACAAAAATTTCTACCAATATCCCATTCTGAAACTGTCAGTAGATTAATGCATTCACAACATTGGAGCCCTCATGGTTCAATCACTTTCCAAAGGCTCCACTTCTGAACATTGCTGCACAAGGATAAAGGCCTCAGTACATGAGTCTTTGGTGGGCACTTGAGATCCACTGCTTAACATGCCACATGTAGATGCATAATGTGGATCAAACTTCTGCAAGTTTCTGTTCTTGCTGATACTGTTATCCTGGGACTAACACTCTGGGGACACTTATTCATAGAATGCTACATGTTAAATGTTGTTTTCCTTGTTTTCTGTTACCAAATCTAGCTCAGTAGAGGCATTTAATTAATTTTGTGTTTAAGAGCTGAAGCCTTTAGAGTTGGACTGCTTTCTTTGAAATTCTAGTTTTGTTAATATTAAAAGTTATTGTTTGTAATTGATAGGTAGAGAGCAGGAGAGAGCGAGGGCACAGATGGAAAGCATGAGCGGATGGATGGAGGAGGCACCAAGGCACAGATGGAATTCTCAGCAGGATACAGATTTATTTCGCATGGGGCACCTTTCCCTCAGGGAAGGGAAAGATGTCAGGGAAGGGTAGGGGAGGGAAAGGCAGGGAAGGGAAAGATGTCAGGGAAAGGAAAGATGTCAGGGAAGGGAAGGGAAGCTGGGACTTTATATATGGGGGCTTTAGGGTGTGGAAGGGGGGAATGTTTGGGGGAGAAATCAGGGAGGGGGAAGCAGGAAAAGCAGGTAGGGTTGGGGTCTGGAAGTGTTTACTTTTTCCCTCTTAAGATAAAAGGAAATCTGCTTATCTTATCTTTGGAGGTCAGAGGAAAGGCAGGCTGCTTCTCAGCAGAGTTTGTTTCTCTTGACTTCAAAGGTCAAGGTGCTTATCAGCTAAGTTCCCTTTTTTGAGCTCCAAAGTCTGTAGGTCCCTGTTGGGGAGGGGGGAAGCTGCTGCTGTTTGGAACCCTAACATTCCAGCCTTTTGTGTTATAGGATAGGGGGCGCCGTTGTCATCTTGCTACTTCTTGCTGGATAGGGTTGACGTGGGGGGTAGGCTGGTTTAGGCAGCAGGGGTTGTCTCTCCATGCATCTGAACAGGGTCCTCGATGGTTGACAGGTGTTCGTATACATGTGAAGGGAAGGAAAGTAACAACTGATTAAAATTAGTATGCGTTAGTTTTCGGATCTGGTTCTGAAAATATCTGACAAGGCAAGGAGCAATGGTTAGCACCAAAGTGATAGAAAGCAGAGGGCCCAATAACGGCAGAAGCCAAGGAGTTAGTCCTGTAAAAGTGTCCCATTGAGATGACTGTTGGTACTGGGAATTTTTAAGTGAAAGATTTTTTGCTACCTGTTTGAGTCGTTCTATATCATGTTCAACCTTACCGGATTGGTTGATAAAATAACAGCATTCTTCACCCAGAAAAATACAGGTTCCCCCTTTTTCTGCAGTTAATAGATCCAGGGCTCGCCTGTTCTGGAGTGCAACTTCAGCTAGGGAGGATAATTGTTGTTGTAGGAACTGGATTG
>NW_008360314.1:3250882-3251470 GCF_000622305.1 Nannospalax galili
GTTTATGGAGGTTAGCTCTCATAAGCCTTTGAATTATGGGCTTAAGTCCATAGTGGTGTTTGAGTGCAATTGGGTATTGGGATCTGCTGGGAAATAGGGAGGGGTCCTTTAAGAGAATGCAGATAGGAGTGTGATGAGAGGCTAGTCCTGGGGTCTGAGGTGTCCCAGACCTGGGATTTACTTCAGTGGGGGGAAGGGGCAAAGATCTGGCTTGGGGAGGAGAAGGTACAGGGGAAAGGAGAAAGAGTGTGGAGAATGGGAGAGAATTAGAAAGGGAGAGCTTTTGCATGAGATCTCTGCCAAGTAGGGTGGTTGGGCAGGTGGGCATAACCAGGAAAGAGTGAGTTAAAGGCACCTTCCAGAATACACAGGCTAAGGGTCCTGTTGATTTGGGGTTGTGAGGCTTCCCATCAACCCCCACCACAGAGATCTGTGAGGGAAAAACTTTACCAGAGTAGGAAGGGAGAACTGACCATGATGTGCCAGTGTCAATAATGAAATTAATAATCTTACCCGCCACCATGGCTGAAACCCTGGGCTCCTCCACTGTGATAATCATAGAAGCGGTGGGGGCCGAGAAGCCAGGGC
>NW_008360314.1:3251697-3252824 GCF_000622305.1 Nannospalax galili
GAAGTGTTCTTGGGAGGAGCCCTTAGGACTGCAGCCATAAGCTGGTACTTTTTCTTGGACAGAGTAAGCTCGTCTGCCTTCTCCTGTTCCTCTTGATTATAAAATACTTTAAATGCCATGTCCAACAGATCTCTCGTGGGGGTTTCAGGACCCTTGTCTAAGCACCTAAGTTTCCTTCTAATATCTGGAGCTGATTGTAAGATAAAGTGGTGGTGAAGCATAAGCTGTCCCTCTACAGACTCTGGGTCATACTTGGTATACTGGACCAGAGCATCAGTGAGTCTGTCCATAAACTGAGCTGGGGTTTCAGCAGAGCCCTGAGTAATCAATCTAAGCTTAGGGGGCGAAACTCTCTGAAGACCTGTCAGGAGGCAAGTGATCATGTGGTCCCTGGCTGCTCTACCTGGGGAAGGTCCTTCTGACCTCCTGGTGGGGGTTGGTAATCCCACCCAGGGTCCTGAAGGGGAACTGCCTCACTGCCAATAGGGTGAGCTTGGTTAGTAGAATGAAGCTCATTAGCATATTCCTGTGCTTCTGTCCAGACCCTATGTCTCTCATCAGGAGTGAGGGTAGACTGGAGAATCAGGAAGAGATCATGCCAGGTTAGATAATAGCTGTGAGTAATATATTTAAACTCTTGTATGAAGTGAGTAGGATTAGTGGAAAAGGAACCAATTTTACGCTCTAGTTGAGAAAGATCTCCAAGAGAGAAAGGCACATGGACTTTCACGATCCCGTCCATGCCTGCCACCTCCCTGAGGGGAAAAATGCCATGGGAAGTGGGCTGAGACTGGGTGTAGGAACGGGTATGGCTTGACATGGGAGAGGGGTTGGGAGGAGGCAGAAGATAAGGAGAAGGGGAGTCCTGGGAGGAAGCTGAAGTGGGAGAGATGGTAGGGGTGTCCTGTCCATGAGAGGATGTAGGGGCAGGGGTATCTGAGGCAGGGTCTGGAATTGAAGTAGAAGTAGATACAGGAGGGGTAAATGGGGTATTTGAGGTAGAAGTCAGACTTGGGGAGACTAGGGAGTATTTGGTAATGAGGTGTTTAAGATTTTGGATTTCCTTGAATAAAGGGGAATTAAGAGAGTGAGTGTCAGACTCAGAATGCTGAGGAAGGGAGGGGGAA
>NW_008360314.1:3253438-3254598 GCF_000622305.1 Nannospalax galili
AGAGAGAGAGAGAGAGAGAGAGAGAGAGAGAGAGAGAGAGAGAGAGAGAGAGAAAGCAGGAAGAGAAAGGTTTGGCTTAGGTCACGTAAAAACGAGAACGAGAAGAATCAGGCAACAAAAGAAAAGCGTCCTTTTTTTCTATTGCTGATTTGAGTTAAATTCCCGAACCCCAGGGCAGTGTCCTGCAATCACTGGGGGGGGGGATACGAGTTGTGCGTGTCCCCGCCAGTGACCACAGCGTTCTGTATTCAAAGGCAGGGTGGAACCTCCCACACTTGGGTGTGATTTCGAGCGAGCAAAAACGAGTTAGGAGAGGTTCTGCAATGTGGTGCGTGACCAGCCAGTAGGAGCCAAAAAAGAAAGAAACAAGGTAGTGGGCCTGGAAGCCGAGATGGGCCAGGAATGGAGAAGAATGGAGAGGCCTAGATGAAGCTCAGAGTAGCCAATGAACAGAGGGAGAGGAGAGAGAGAGAGGGAGAGAGAGAGAGAGAGATAGAGAGAGAGAAGATGAGATGTTAGGGGAAGGCAAAAGATGGCAGGATCGAGGAAGGGAAGGGAGCTGAGGTAGGGAAGAGGATTTGAGTGTGTTGGGGAGGCAGGTCTGACTCCCAGGTGGGTGTGGACAGACACAGTAACTGTGCCGGGCAGTTCAACGGTCGCAGAAACCAGTGCTGTCCAGTGGCCTTGAGTGAGGTCCGGGAGTGACTGAATTCGATTAGAAAGGAGATGAAAAGAAAACTGGCAGAGAGTAGTGAAGGGGAAAGGGGAGAGAGGGAGAGAGAGCTGAAAGGAATGGGAGCGGGGAGAGAGATAGAGGGTGGAAGTGTACCTTAATGCCGAATCAGTGGTGTTTGCAGCGGCCAATAATGACAAGTGAGTCTGAAAGTTTTATGTGCGAGGTCCCTTGAAGTAAGAGCCAGTTTCGGCACCATCTGATAGGTAAAAATTGGAGAGAGTGCGTGCGGTGGAGAGCACGAGTGGATGGATGAGGCACCAAGGCACAGATGGAATTCTCAGCGTGATACAGATTTATTTCGCATGGGGCACCTTTCCCTCGGGGAAGGGAAAGATGTCGGCGGAGGGAAAGGTGTCAGGGAAGGGAAGGATGACAGGGAGGGCAGGGAAAGATGTCAGGGAAGGGAAGGGAAGGGAAGGGAAGG
>NW_008360314.1:3254853-3336287 GCF_000622305.1 Nannospalax galili
TCTGCTTATCTTATCTTTGGAGGTCAGAGGAAAGGCAGGCTGCTTCTCAGCAGAGTTTGTTTCTCTTGACTTCAAAGGTCAAGGTGCTTATCAGCTAAGCTCCCTTTTTTGAGCTCCAAAGTCTGTAGGTCCCTGTTGGGGAGGGGGAAGCTGCTGCTGTTTGGAACCCTAACAATAATATTTTTTGAGGGATCTATGGAATTCTAGTAGTCAACAACTCAAAGAGAGGCAACCTATTCCTAGTACTAGGTTTTTTGTTTCCTAGGATAAAATGTCTAGTTGGGGGAATTGTCACCTGTTATACAGTGACTCCATTTAAGCTCTTTTCATATATGTATATATTTTTAGAGAGCTACAGTAGCAGTTTTGCTGGTATTTATGGTATTTTCCAAATGTATTTGGTTATCTCTCCCCTTATTCCCTTCTCCTACCCTACTGTGATGGATAGGTTTAGTTGTTAACTTGACACGCTTGGGTAGAGGGAGCTTCAACTGGTGAATTTCTTCAATTGGACTGGCCTGTGGCCATGTCTGTGGGGTATCTTCTTGATTTTTGAGTGATGTGGGAGGGCCACCCCTGGGCAGGTTGTTCTGTATTGTATAAGAAAGCAGGTTGAACATGGGCATGGGAGCAGTTCAGTAAGCAGTGTTCCTCCACAGCCTGTGCTCCAGGACCTGCCTCCAGGTTCCTGCCCTGAGTTCCTACCTTGGGCTCCCTGATGAATTGTGACCTGGGAGATGTAAGCCAAATAAACCTTTTCTTCACCATGTTGGTATTGGTCAGAGTATTTTGTCACAGCAATGGAGAAACAAATTAGAACAGAAATTGGTACCAGGAGTGAGTGGGTTATTGCTGTAGTGGGTTATTGCTGTGACAGGCTTGACTTTTTTTTTTGAGAGGATTGTGGAAATGTTTGGAACTTTTTTCTCAAAAAACCATTGAGTGCTTACAGTTTGTTGCTGTGGAGCTTGGAACAGTTATGCTGAAAGAGTTGTGGATGATGGAGGCCTAGCTTATGAAGCCTCAAAGGGAAGTGGAGACTATCAGGGCCGTTTGTGTGATATCTTGAATTGAGACTCAGTGGGTTTTGGTCAGCTGGGGCTTAATCAGCTGTGATTAAGAAGAGACCAGAGCCACTGAAGTAAAACCTTTGCTTTATTAGGACAACTGATATTGGTTAGCTGGGACTGAAAAATCATCTGTAAGTAACATGAGACCAGCATCACTGAGGCAAAATCTTCTGGGAAGTATTTCCTTAGGGTTAGCACACAGAGGCTATATTCCAAAGGGGGTCTGAGCCTCCATCTCAAGAAGGAAGCAGGACTTGGTAATGTGTGACAGTCTCCTGCATGGTTCTGGTGTTGAAAGCATGAAGGGGTCACAGAGAGTAGCTGAGGCTTGGCACCCTGAGAGGCCAGGAAAGGTCATTGGTGAAGGTGCAGTCTCAGTTGCAGTAAACACCCTAGGATTGAAGGGGTCATGGAAAGAATCTGAGACTTTGCACCCTGAGAGGCCAAAAGAGCCTGTTGGTTAAGGTACAGCCTCAATTCCAGTCGAGAGTCCAGTTTTTTGGAGATGCCAGGACCAAGGAATGACCATCAAGGGCAGCAGAAGGTGTGGAATGGAGACATTCTGGCCCTGTGAGGTGAGCTGTGTGTGCTATGGATGACAGAACCAGAGAAGTGGAGCTGCTGAAAGCCTTTGGAGTCACAGCAATGAAGAAAGAAACTAGAACACCTACTCACCCACCTAACCTGATCCCATTAATCCTCCCTATTCCGCCATTTCCCTTTCCCACATATTACTGTATTCTATCTCTCTTCTCTTGAAAGATGCCTCCTTCCCTATGTCCTCTTACTATTTCCTAACCTCTATGGGCATTCCAAATCAAATACATATATTTAAAGATTCAAAGTTAATGTACACATATGAAAAGAAATATGCAATGTTTGCCTTTCTAAGTCTAGGTTACCTCATTCAGGATGACCACCTCCATTTCCACGCATTTACCTGTGGACTTCATAATTTCATTTTTATTAATATCTCAATATTACATTGTGTAAATGTATGTTATTTTCACTATCCATTCATCATCTGATGGTCATCTAGGTTGTTTCCATTTTGTGGCTAGTGTATATAGAATAGCAATGAATGTGGATGAGCAGGTATCTTTGAAATAGGATATAGAGTCCTTTTGCGTGTATGCCCAAGATTAGTGTAGCTGGATCTTATGGTAGATCTATTTCTGCCTTTTTGAGAAGCCTCCACACTGATTTCCATAGTGGCTGTGCCAGTTTTCACTCCAATTAGCAGTAAAAACATGTTCTCCCTTCCCTACATCCATGTCAGCATTTTTCATTATTTGTTTTTTAGATCTTAGCCATTCTGATTGGAGTTAGATGAGATCAGAAAGTGGTTTTAATTTGCATTTCCCAATGCTAAGGATGTTGAACATTTTTTTAAAGTGTTTCTCACCCATTTGTATTTCATCTTTTGAGAACTCTGTTTAACTCCATATTCTGTTTTTAATTAGTTAGCTGGTTTCATGATGTTTAGGTTTCTGAGTTCTTCGTATATTCTAGATATTAACCTTCTGTCAGACGTATGCTAGAAGGAATGTTTCCCATTCTGAAAGATGTCCCTTATTAATGATATTCTTTGCTCTACAGAATCATTTTCATTTCATGCAGTAAGTTGAGTGAAACAATAAAAATATTTTTAATGATAAAAGTCATTGTTACAGCTATGATATAGCAATGTGTGTTGTTGAATAATTTTATGGTACAGGCATTCATAATTACACAGAGGCATTCATAATTAAATGCAACACCTCCCCATTTTCTAATTTTACTTGGAATAATAATAAAGACTTATTGGGGCTGGAGAGATGCTTCAGTGCTTAAGAGGATTGGCCACTCTTGTAGAGGACCCAACACCCACGTGGCAGGTCAAAAATCATCTGTAACTCCAGCTTCAGGGTATCCCAATGCTTTCTTCTGACCTCTGCAGGCATTGCACAACATGGGTACACCTACCTACATGCAGGCAATATACTCATCTACATAAAGAAAAAATAAAAATAATAAATAAAATATTAAAATAAAGTAAAATAAAACAAAAAGATTTATTTATTTATGTTTACTTATGTGCATGTGTGTGTACATGCATGAATTTATGTGTCCTGTATGCATATATGTGCCTGGGGATGCCAGAAGGGGGTGTTGGTGCTCCTGGAACTGGAATTATAGGTGGTTGTGAGCTTCCTGATGTGCATGTTAGGAATTAAACCTGGGCCCACTGCAAGTGTGACAAGTACTCTTAACTGCTGAGCCATCTCTCCTGGCCCTAATTTTCTTTTTGACTTGATCTCTTTATATTTACTATGGCCTCAACTGTAAATAACTCAACATAATACTGTCTATTCAGTTTACTTCCTCTTTGTCCAAAGACTTATCTTTATGTCTTTTATTTCTTTAATATTTAGCTCATTTTTATTTCTGGCCATAAGTGATTGCTCTCTATGTGCACCTGTATCTGGAACTCTGCTTCATAGAATTCTTTAGTGGGATCCACTCTGTTCTAAATTTTAGAATTTCTGATTTGTTGCCATATCCTTTCCTCTGCATGACCTGTATCCTTAATAAACTTCCCAGTAGGTAATTGATGCTTGTGTGCTTGAGTCTAGGCTTAGCTCAATATCGCTGCTGCATAGTCATCTGCCAGGCAGTGCTCTCTAAAGGATTTTTTTCTTTAGAATAGATTTTCTTCTATTTTCCTGACAACCTAAACGCTTACTCTTTATTATCAGTATTCTAAAAACAGCTAATTATTTTCCCTTTTCTCCTCTTTATTTTCTCTGAAATCTGTTTGATTACAAAAGAATTAGATTTCCTCTTTGTTTTTTTCTTTCTTCCTATCTTCCTAGTATAAAGTTAGTGACAATCATATTTTTAATTTCTGAGAGTTTTGTTGATTTTTCCTTGTTCATGGCAAATTATTACTAGTTATGGATAGAATATCTCATTAGGTATCTGAGTTTGATTTTGGTCTTTTTGAGACAGGGCCTCAAGGGAACTCACTATGTAGACCAGGCTGGCCTTGAACTTGCAGAGATTCACCTGCATCTGCCTCTGGAGTGCTGGGATTAAAGGCATGTGCCACCATACCTGGCTCTGAGTTTGATTTTTAAGTTATTTTTTGCTGCCTTGTCTTTTTTCCTTTTTCAGAACCCTAGGACTTATTCGAAACTCTTAGTCTTTTTTTATATCTCTTTAATATTCATCGTCGTGCTGTAGGATTTTGGTAAATACGTGATGGTGATGATACCTTGTTATTCATTGATCATTCACACTGAAGAATTGGGCACTTTAGGTGAGTGCTGAGATTGCAAGGATCAGCTCAGTGCATATACCCAGGGTGCAAAGGACCAGCAACAGATGGTTGCACAAGGAAGTGTCAGAGCTAGTGCAGTGCAGGAACCCTGTGTTATGTCCTTCATGGCTCCACTTACTGCTGTGTCCTCTCAAAAGTCCATCTTGTTTCATCACAATGTTGTGTCTGACTTACAGTTATTTTGATTCATGTGAAAATTTTGTACAATGTATTGTGACCATATTCATCATACTTGTACCCCTCCTCTGTCCACCCCTACCTTACTAACCTCCCATAGACTTCATGTCCTCTCTTATTATGTGTCTGACTTTTTAAATCAAGATCATTGTGCCTTTACAATTACTGGCTTGTGTTGTAAAGCCTGCTCTGTTCCAGGTATTTTGTGCATAGAGTTGTGGGTAAGGAATCGCTTGTAGGCTGTGTTTTATTTCTGATGTTATCCTAGTTCTCCTGTTCCCTGGCACTTTTGAGTCCCATCTTTTCTGGACACCCTGTTCATCTTTAAAAATGGTGATTTTTTTTTGTGCTGGCCTTTATCACTTCCATGTCCTGCATCCACAAAACATTACAATCCTTTGAAAGTCTTCCCACTTAAACATCATTATTGTAGATCTTTCCTATTCCTTGCTATTATCATAACGAAACCTAAGACATGCAGGCAGTAAAGGCACATTTTCAATCTTGTATCCAAAACATAAACTACCACACAGAAGAGGTCTTGCTCTAAGTATGCTGCGGTGAAATCTTGAGTCACAAAGAATTGTGATTGCATCAAATTTTGAAAGTAAACAGAAAGTTTGTTCAGAATGTTAGTATATGGCTACAGCTTTAACTGTCAGGTCAAGGATCTCTGTCAGTTAGGGGGGAATGTTCTACATCAGCCCTGTCCCACAGAGCTTTTCCATCTGTGGAAATGTTCTCTATTTCCCTCTGTCCGTTGTGGTATCCTCTGCCTACATGTGAGTCTTGAGATGTGGCTAGTGCTACTAAGGAGCTAAAATTTAGATTCTGCTACATTTAATTACATTTTTTAAACGTTATTTTTTTTCATTTTTAGAGAATTCATACATGAGTACTATAGTTACATTATTTCTACCCCTTCCTCTCTCCCCCAAACTCTCCCCACACCTCTCCCACAATGTTATTAGCAACCTTGTTGAACATACAGTTCTTGATCATTATATTATCATTGGCCATGAGTTTTCTTTATAGAATACGAAAACTTTTAATTTTTAAAATATTTTATTTATTATTTTTATTTTATGTGTTGTGAGCATATTACCTGCATGTATGTAAGTGTACCCATGTAATGCAATGCCTGAGGAGGTCAGAAGAGGGTATGGAATCCCCTGGAACTGGAGTTACAGATGATTGTTAGTCAGCATGTGGGTGCTGGGAATCGAACCCTGGTCCTCTGTAAGAGCAGCAAGTGGTGTTCTTAACCACTCAGCCATCTCTCTAGCTCCACTTTTGCTTTTTAAACTTTTTACCTTTTATCAATTTTATTTTTAGCACGTCAAGATATTTGTTCCTTGAAGGCTGAGTTACAGTCTTGTTTCTTTACTATCATTGGGTCTGTTACTGTGCCTGACACATAACAGGCATTGACTGAGTGATGAGAAAATGCAGAAAGCAGGGGAAATTTTGGGGTGCAGGTGGTAGAGCTCCAGCAGTCTGTGTCGAGGCGGCCAGGATTTCTGACGATTTCTGAGTTGCAAAGAACAAATGTGTTGCCTTGACTTCAAAACGTCATGTAAGAAGAACTTTCATAGTATCACAGAGACACTTTTATGTTTTACGTGAAACTTTATTCTACTTGGATGGCA
Organism: Nannospalax galili; assembly: GCF_000622305.1. Classification (NCBI taxonomy): domain Eukaryota; kingdom Metazoa; phylum Chordata; class Mammalia; order Rodentia; family Spalacidae; genus Nannospalax; species Nannospalax galili. The sequence goes on from NW_008360314.1 coordinate 3,261,072, forward strand.
CATTTGGCCTTTTCTTTGTCCTCAATTTTACTTGGTGAAATCTTCAATATTCCTTAAGATTCAACTTAGATGAATCTAATATTTCTTGTTCTTCAGGTAATATTCTTTGGCTCTTCCCCCGGCTCTGTCCTTCACAGCCTCAACCTTCCCTGGATCTGGTTAAGAAATTCCCACTGTCAGTTACGTTAGTTGCTCTCATCCACATGCTCACACCTGCTCTAGAACACTGTTTCTTGAAATCAGCACCATGTCTTTCTCAGCTCTGGCACAGAGCATAATGTCTGAGAATGTGCACATAGAATCCACTTTTATTCCTATGAACTGCCAGCCAGACTACTGTGGACAGCACTGGCAGCCTAATAGAATAATTCCCCAGAGTGTTTTTGATTGTGGTGATATTCTCTTGTTTATCAGAGGCCGAGGAAAGGAAGTTATCTTTATTTATATATAGCATATATTTATTTGATGTAAATATGGATATAAATGTGGATAAAAGTCAAGAATTTACAGCCAGTTCATCACAGTAACTTCATCTAAATATTTACAAAACACAATTATACTTTTACAGGGACACATCACTTGATCTATGCACTTCCTCCTTTTGATAAGATGTATAGAATGTTAAGAGGTGTTCAATGTCCTGGGAAAAGGCCACGTATGGTCATTATGGAGGCGACATGAGAAGTCACTGCCTTCTGGAGGGTCTGGAGTGGCAATAGAGGCCCTTTCCTCCAGGAAATTTTGCATGGCTGTGAAGCAGAAGTCCGAAAAGCAAGCAGATGCTGATAGCCCATCTTCTAGCAAGAGCAGGGAAGAGACAAACAGTCTAGTGTTTTCTTTAAAATGAGACATGCAGGGAGACATGTGCTCAATAACAAAACAGCCAGGATTTTTATGTATCTTTCAGAGAGGAGGCAAAGAAAGACAGAAAAACGAGGCACTGTCACAATGAAAGCCAAAAGAGTATTAAATATCATGGCCTGAGGAGATGCTTCTGAATCCTGATATACTGGAGCTGCTGCAATGTAAGAGATGCAGCTTGAAGCCGATTCCAGCTGCCAAGGTAGACACGTGGCTGATGGGAGGATGGCTGTGCAAACTGGGGGCCTCTCTATCTCCACCTCCACCCAGGACCCTGCAGATGTCATTTTTGGGAAGCATGGTAATGTATCTTGAAGGAAGATTTGTATGCCACCTTGATGGCCCATCACTAACCTCCCCAAAAGATAGGGTTGCAACATCCTTTCTCTATTGGTCATGGAAGGAGAGGACCTAAATCAGATGGATCTGCACTACACACTGGGCTGCACAGAAATAAGCAAAATTCTCAACTCAGGCTGAGGTGATTATTTATTTATTTATTTATTTATTTATTTATTTATTTATTCATTTAATGTGCATGTGGTATGGGTGGGTGGTGCATGCACATGGGTTGTGCATGCTAGTGTGCATATATGAGGAGTCCATAGTAGGATGCTGAGTGTCTTTCTCTATCAGTCTCTGCTTTATTGCTTCAAGCAAGATTCTCCGTGAACCAGAAGCTTTCCATTTCAGCTAGGCTGACTGGTTTGTGAGCTCTGGGGGTCTGCCTGTCTCTACCCCCGAATCCTGTTGTTACAAGCACATGCAGTCATCCCCAGCTTTTTATGTGGGTGCTGGGAATTCATACTTAGATTCTCACGCTTGCCTATCAAATGCTGTTAACCACTGAGTCATCCCTACAGCCCCAACGAGGTGATTTTAGAAGGTCATTATAGCATAGGCAAAGGCCAGCACACTTTTAAAGCAAAGGATACACATCACTTTTCTTGGATTTATATAAAATACCACATATCAAGTGACTTTGGTCCACGTATTTTAGTTTGGAATCAGAGTCCAGGATTATAATGCTGACAGGTTGGGTTTTCCAGAAGCTTTCTACCTACTCTGTTTTCACATGGTCTATCTTTGTAAGCACATGTCTATGTCTAAATCTCCCCTTCTTATAAATGTGGCAGTCTCCAATGGATAAGGACCTCTACACAAGACCTCACACAACCTAATTACCTCTCTAAGGGTCAGGAATGGAGAGGCATGTAGCACAGACTCAGGGTAGGCACTGCCCAGTTACATTTGTATGAAACTGGCTATAGACTGCTTGGAGCCAGCCTCTGTGACAGGTGCAAGACAGTTGTGGGGCCAGCAGAATCATAGTGGTGCAGGAGCCCCCAGTACTACTTGTTCCGCCTCCCTCCATACACTACTGAGGTCTGCTCACGAAGGCACTGGAATCCTCTCAAAGTAGCTGTCAGTTACACTTTCCCCAAATGACTCCTAGGCTAGCAGAAGAAGTATAGGTCTCACTGCTGAAGCCACTCTAGTGATCACAACTGGACCACCCTGCTCCCCTGCACCGTCCATTCTCAGCTTCGTTGCCAATATTCCACCTGGCTGTTTTCCTCATATGAGCTGACTTGGGCTTATTCTTTAGGCAGAGGTAGAGGTGGTGTGTTCCTTTTTTCTGTTTGCCAGGAGTGGTTGGTATAAAGCTCCGATCTTTGTTAACAGTGTCAAGGAGAGTGTGTGTTTCTCTAGAGAGCAGGGTTCTCTTTTTATCTTCTGATTGACCAACATGAGGAGAAATACTGACTAGGGAGGAATTGTAGCTTTTGATTCAGTGGAACTTTCTTACATCTTGTGGAAAGATCATCATACTGGGATCCAAGAACTTTACTGAAGCTAAGTTTCAGGTTGAAGGACTGGAAATCACAAATTCCCCAAGTAGTTTTCCAGACTGGTGAATACAAGGGTCAATCCTACTTTATCTAGACATGGTTCCTAGGGATGTAATTCAGCTACTGGGGATGTAACACTATGTATTAGGTTTTGGTTTCTTGCAAATACTACACTCTGGAGGATGCAGCTTGTGCAGTAAAGGCTCACTGTAGGAAATATTAGTTCATGAGCACCTCAGATTCCCCACACCAACATTAAGATTCAGTCCAAATCCTGTTGACATTATTGTCATGGAAGACAATGTTGTGCATATGAAGATGTAATCACTTGTTCCCCATTGTCCAAGTTGCCAGGGTAAGTTCTTTTTCTGAAGAAGAAATCTGTGCCTTTGCTTATAACACCATGGACTTAATGGTCTAGAGAGGGGTTTGTTCAAGCTGTGTTGAATCACTGAAATGAATTACTAAAAGGTCTGTTCACCCATAATCCCTTGCACATTTCCCTGCAGGCCTCAGCACTGCCTCCATACAGTCTATCCAATCTTTTTTTTGTTTGAGACAGGGTCTTCCTATAGCCCAAGCTGACCTGAAATTCACTGTGTAGACCAGGCTGGCCTTGAACTCATAGAGATCCGCCTGCCTCTGCCTCCTGAGTGCTGGGATTGAAGGTGTGTGCCACCATGCCTACCCAGTTAGTTTATCCAATCTTAATAGCAGAAAATTCACAGGTGCTTCCAACATATGGCATTACCCTAGCTAGTAAGGTTGGGTGGGTTACAATCCAGAAGGCTTTTCATTTATTGGCAGTACCACAATCCATTTTCATGACTTTCCTTGGTGTCTGCGAACAAAACTTGATTCTGAACTTGAGACAAGGACTCCTTGGCCCTAGCTTGGCATTTCAGGTGTCTATTACCTTTGTCCATGGCTGGTAGGAATACCAATCACATTTCTACTGCAAATAAAAAGGCTCTTCAGGCCATCACTGAACTGAGATTCCCTGCAGGATCCACTCCGATCCATATGCTATGGTTTGGAAATTTGTGTTCTCCATAGATTTGTATGTTACAACTGAGGCTCCTCATGATAGAACTAAGAGGTGGGCCTTTATGATATGATTAAGTCAAGGGGGACTCTGCCTTTAGGAATGTGATAAGTGCCAGAATAGCAAGGTTCTAGGGAACTAGTTAGGGCTTTTTTTTTTTTTTTTTTCCTTTACCTGTCATGACTTGTTGACATAACAAGAGAGACCTCACCAGACCCAAAATGCATTGATCTTGGATTTTTTAGTTCATCAAGTTGTGAGAAGTGGATCAATATTGTTTATTTATCATCCAGTCTCACATATGTCGTTATAACACATGAACAGGCTAAGACACCATCTCCTGGCCTAACCTGGGACTCCAAATCAAATTGTTTGGTTCCCTCTTTTACTTTGTTAATGATTTCTACAATTTAATTCTATTTTTAGGCATTTTCTAAACTCTCCTGACCTTCGCTCACCCTACCCCCCTCGAAAGCACTCACAAACTTGTCCTGTCCTTCCCTGCCACTTTCTATATCGATAAAGAACTGTTCCAAGGCAGTTAGTCACTCAAAGATCATGAATGGATACTGCCACCATTCCTTCTGTGCACTCCACAATGCTCTGTACTTTCTCTCTCTCTTGACCCTGAAGTTTCCATCACATCTCCTTGTAGAGACAGAGATTAATATCCTCATCCATTGGTGCAGACAGCCTGCTTCAGACACACCATCTAAGTTTGTAGTAGTTGACAGAATTCAGTCTTTTTTGCTTGTTAGTTGTCTGATGTCAACATCTTAGTGTCCTAGCACAGCTAGAGGACCAGGCAGCCACAGTGACCAGTAAGGCTCTCATAAGCATGGCCACTGGGTCTATTTCCTCCTTTGAGAGGTGGCCTAACTTCTATGTAGCATTTGCGTCACAGAACTAGGACTTTAGTATTTATCGCTTGCTTTCCTCTCTGCTTGTATGCCATTTACTTTCCAAGGATCCAAAGTTATTAATCAGAACCATCTTTCAAAAACCTCCATTCTTCTACATAGGGAATAGGTTATACCTGCTTCTATGGTTAGGTCAGTGCCTGGCAAGTTATTCAAAACTTATACCAGAATCAAGAAGGGAAAAACACTGTGACAATCACCTTAAGGGACTGCGAAGATTTATGTGAAGCTTCCTTGAGTTGTGTAAGCCACATATTTACAGATAGGCTCAGGATTATTCATTACTTAAGGCCAAATCATGTTAAAGAATGTTAGAAATTTAGGCCTGGGAAGTAGAAAGACATTTTATTCTGTCTTGGTCTTGTGATAGTTGATGTCTAGCTGATAATTGGTCTAGGATGTGCAAATCACAAAAGAGATTGTATTAAATAATTAGATTATATGTGATCACTAAGGAGAGTGGATGGTGTTACCCAGAAAACGCGGTACGGAGAGGGAGAGTATAGGACTAAGGGCAGAACCCAGGTGAAACAGCACAAGAAGAAATGACCAAGGAGCAGAGGGAGGCATGACTATTAGTAGATCTTGAACCTAAAATTGTAAGAGAAAAAACCCAAGTGCAAAGGGAAGTTACATGCTGAAATAGCTCAGAAGTGTTCACACATGTGATTTTATGAGAATCATGAAAATAGAAGCTAGATTTGAGTGGGGTGAGTAAGAAATTGAGGTGGGGAATGTCAGTCATCTTTAAGATACATTTAGTTGACAAGATGGTAGACAATGTGAAAGAAAAGGGGAGAGGCTAGCTAGGTCGCAGTTAAAGGAATAGACATCCAGTATGCAGAGAACAAGAGGCTGCAGAGTGCTCATCCCTGAACAGCACCCAAGGCTCAGGGATCATTGAAGAAGAGGGGGTGGAAAGATTGTAAGACCCATGGGTGGTGCATGATCACAAGGAAACAGAGTTTTCCAGACAGTCAGTCAGTTACTCATATGAATTCACAGCAACACTGACATTATGTACACTGACATAAGTTCAAACCAGACAAAAGTCCAGCATAGACACGGGGAAGTGGATAAGAAACCCCAAACCAACCTGGGGAAATTGTGGCAACAATGGCTGTTGGGAGGGGCAGAGACAGTCTCTTTCAAGCTTGAGACTCTTGGTAGGTTAACCAGGCTCCAGTGGATGAACCTACACTGAAGGACATTTAGGGGACAGAGTAGACTTTAACTGGGTGGGGGTCAATAAGGAGAGGTGCGGATAAGGGATGGAATCTAATTGCCATCAAATTATATTGTATAAAAATTGCAAAAATTCAATAAAAAATTTAGTAACAAAAAAAATTTAAATGGGCATTATGGGAAGTATGAGGTGCTGAAAAGAAGTGGAAGATTATGGAAAGAACATGATCAAGAAAAAATAAGTGGGGTGAAAGGTAACAGACGAAGTGCTTGTGACAGGAGGAACGGTCATGTGCTGAGTGGTGGGAGTGAATATAGAGACAGACACAGATAGGCTCCTAGGGATGAAGCAAAGGTAGGAGGCTGAGGGAGCTCATTTTCAATGACCTCAGTTTCCTTCCTGAGGAAGGAGTGACGTCCAGGGAAATGAGGAAGGAGTTAGTAAGAGACCTCGAGGGCCTTTGGAACTGGGACTCACCAAGAACACACACAAGAGTCATCAAGCTGTGACCATGGTCTTCAGGAGTAACAATGTGTGTATTTTGGCAATGTCCTATAAGAAGGGAAGGAAGGTTGTTGGAAGAATCCAGGGAAGAGGTATGAAAGCAAGTAGGGCGGAAGAACAGTACTTCGGTGAATTTGTAGGAATTATTGAGGATGTGCTTCAGGTGTCTTATTGCATTCACTAAATAAATAGGTTCATGGGCCAGACTTGGGGAAATTATATGGAGAAATAAATGAAGAAACAAAAAAAAAAAAAAAGCAAGCCGAGTCAGAACAGTCGTAGTGAGAGGGAAAGCGTGTGGTTTGTTTCCTCTAAAGCTTACCTTTATCTGGGTTTCATTTCATTTTACACTGTTAAATGCAAAACCACTTCCTTGATCTCTACTATTTTGAGGGAATAGCAGTCCACACTTCTGAGCCATCCTCCTTGGAGACACGTTCTGTTGCTTCTGTAAAATCAGTTTATCCTTTTCCTTCTCTACAATTACATTGTTGCATTTTAGTCATATATCCAAGTGTCTTCTCTGTCTCAATCATACATGCAACTGTTCGTACCATCTCAGTCATATATACAACACCCATAGTCTTATAAGTAACCCCTCACCCATGCTCCTGGACAGACATAACCCCAATATAGTCATTGATTCACCAATCTAGGTTTGGGCTGGAATCATTTCTTTGGCCTGTTGTTGGTGAAATGATATTTGTTCATGCTTTTTCAGGAAAAGTTGCATTATGATACATGAGCATGGGCCTGGGATGGGACTTGCTGGGGAGATGAAGGAGTGTAAGCCCTTGACAACCTGAATCTGCTGTGTCTGTGCAGCTTCTGACATTAAGCATCCTCATTATTTTCTTCTGTAATTGGCATTTTTTGCACTATTTTCTGAAAATCTACTCTCATAATTTGTTGAAGTGATAGTAATAGGGAAATCAAGCACAAGAATCTTATTTCCCCATCAGGCATCCTTAATTGATGTTAGGTGAGTTCTATGACTTTAGATTCAGGAAACACAGAATTTCTATTTAGATTAATCTATTAACAAGTTTTCTAAATGCCTGCTAAATACAGTTCCAAAATATACTTTATTTTACCAAGAATGTGTTAAACATATAGATTTAGTCATGAAAAATTTTCCAAAAAGTTAGCTTTAGAAAGCAATATTTTTATTAATTAGTTGAGAATTTTATACAACTTACTCTGAGCATTTTCAACCCTCCTCTCTTTCTGCTTTCAGCTCAACCTCACCTCCCTCCAACTTCATCAACTTCATGTCCTTTATTTTTATTTTTTTTAAAGTTCATTAAGTCCAATTTGTTTCCCCAAATACTCTTGGGTGTGGGTCTATCCTGGAGGGTAGAGTCTGGGCAACCTACCAGGGGATCTCACTCTTAAAGAAAATTGAGTCTTCTGCTCCCAGCAGCTGTCAATTGATAACGGCTCCTTGGTTAGGGGTGGGGCTTCATGCTCACAGCCCACCTCCATGCTGGCATTTTGTCTGGCTTGAGCTTTCACAGGTCTTGTACATGCTGTTGCAACTTCTGTGAGTTCATATGTAGCTCTGCCCTGTTGTGTCCAGAAAACACTGTTTCTTTGGTCATCCAGTGCCTCTGGCTCTTAGAATCTTTTCATCCCTTCTTCCACAATGATCCCTGAGTCTTGAGGGGAGGGCTGTGATACAGATGTCTCATGTAGAACTGAGCACTCCACTGTCTCTTATTCTCTGCATGTTGACCAATTGTGGGTTTCTGTGTCACTAAGTGTAAATGTAATATGAACATTTTTTGAAAAGGTCATAAAGAAGAGGTAAATTTCCTTGTAAGCCTGTTTGTGTTCTAATGTTTATGTCAGCATTTCTGTGTAAGAAAAAGTGGCAATGTAGAAATGAATAGGTATCAAGTTGGTTCATTCTTGAATCACAATATGAAGACAAAACTGAAAAAAGAACAAAGTTGAACTGCTTACATAAGAATAATTAAGAATGAATTTAAGGGAACAAATTATCAGAAAACTCTTGGGACTCTGCTTTTCAGGAAATGTGCTTTAGAAAAGTCATAATCCAGTGGGGCATATGATACTGTGAAATTGATTTGTATGGGAAATTTGGAAAACTAAATTAGATCTTTATAAATAGAAGCATATGAAATAAATGTGAGGCTATTCAAATCTATAAAGTAAAATCAGCCTAATTTAAATTCCCTAAAAATATCATAGGTACACTGAAACTTCTAACCTGATAAGCCATCAAATGGTACACTAAGTTTTGAAGATATCAAAACTGTAAATATTCCATTGTTTTGAGTGTTTGAAATAGCTTTTGATATGTTAATTTCAGGTGTGAGACTCATTCAAGTACAAAATGTTAAAAAACATGTTACTTATAATGCCAAGATAGTTTCATGTGTGGTTGATCACTTAAATGGCAGTAAAACATGTGGGCCAAGTGTAATTATTTCTACTTTGGCAGCGATTTTCTGTAAAAAGTGGTAAGATAAATCAGTGCTTACAGTTCACATTGACTCTTTTGGGGGAGAAAAAAGACAAGTCTCTTTATTGCTATTGATATTTTTACTTCTTTGGATGAAATATTTCCCACACTATCAAGTGCTCTCAGATATAAATTCTGAGAAAACCTTGTTAGTTCATTTAAATATCAATCCATTTTTCAAATTTATACAGTATCCATATATTTAACAATAGATCCCAAACAAAGTAAATAAGCCTGAACAACGGAAATCTTCATATATTTTCATTTAAAATCAGAGAGCTAGGCACCTCATTTTCTCCTGTTCTGTTCACACAGGAAGCTCATATTAAACCTTGCTTAGTGAACTGAGGTTGGTATCTATCATTTAAAAATGCATTAGCATATGCAATATGCATTCCTGTTGCTAAGCATTCAGACAATATCTATGAATCTAAATCTCTATTGACACAATCAATCTCATTCCTCCTTGCAGAGATAAGCATGTGTAATTTGCTGTGGAACAAGTTGCCACACGCTTAGCAGCTGTGAACAGTGCATGCATTATTTTGCTTCCAAAAGGCATAAGTTCTAGGGTGCAGTTCTCCCTGCTCAGCTGTTGACAGGGCTGAAATCAAAGACAAATTCTAGAGGGAGTGGGGAAGGACCTGGAAGGAGTTGGGGGCATGGAGGAAGGGGAGGTGGAATTAATTAGTACTCGCATATGAAATTCTCAAAAAATTAAAAAGTTTAAACTATAAAAAAGGAAAATGGGTATAGACATATAATTTTCAATTAATTAAAGAAAAAAAGCATCGTCGGAGCAGTTCACATCTAGGACCCAGGGTGGGTTTCTACTCTCAATGGTTGTTGTAGAGTGAATTTCCTCCTCAGGTGCCCAGTGTGGCCCCTTCCATCTTCAGAGTAGCAAGGCTCAAGTGCTTGTTTGTCTTTAAATATTCCTTTCCCAGGCTGGAGAGATGGCTTAGTGGTAAGGGCACTGGCTGCTCTTGCAGAGGACCCAGGTTCAATTCCCAGCACCCACATGGTGGTTAACAACCATCTGTAACTCCAGTTCTAGGGAATCCAATGCCTTCTTCTGACCTCTGTGGGCACTGCATGACACCAGCGCACCTACATACATTCAGGCACTACAAGTCATGCACACACACAAAAATTACAAAGTATTCCTTTTCTTCAGCATATCTAGAACAGAGTCTACCCCCAGCTGTGTGAAATGTTCTGTTTTTAAAGGCTTATCTGATTTTGTTGGATAGACTTGGAAAAAATCTTGGGTAAGATATTCTTCCTAATTCAAGTTCAGTCAATGAAATCTTTGGTCTGAGACAGGTGGTCTGGGGGCGGAGCAAGGGGTGGGGTGAGGGTATGGTGGGGTGGGATGGGGGCAGCACAGTTCAGAAGATGCACACAATCAGGAAAAGTAGGACCAGTGCTCAGGACATGCCTTAGATTCTTTTTGTCTCCACAATCGTTAGAAACAAGCTGTGCTGAGCTGCCCAAAGAAGCCCCGCTGGGCCATTTTGTTTCAGAAACTAAAAGGTTTGGCTATAAAAAAAGGCTCTATTTTCCAAAATGGAGAAAAAGAAAAACGAAGGAGTATAATCTTGCTCTTTTTAAAAACCCCATGGATCTGCCTACCAGGTTGTCCTTGCCAAGTTTACCTTTTGGAATTTACTAATACTTGGAGAGTAAATTTTTATTATTTTTTAAATTATGTAATGTGAACCAAAATTCCCAGAAAATAATGTACATCTTTGAATTGAACCTTCTGCAAGGCTGATCAACTTACTAGACCTTCAATGATTGTAGAGAGTTTCCAATGTTGCAGGTCCAGAGACTAATTGCAATTTATCTTGGGCTCACTTTAGCCCCTTAAATAGCCATTCCTTGCCACTTCCATGCTTGATTTAAAATCCTATGACTAACAGATAAAAACCATGTGGTCTGTATTAACTTAACAAAACTTTAGCTTCTACCAACCAAAAGACTGAGTATCATTAGATTGCCTTTGAGGCCTATTGCTGAGATTTCTCTTTTACTGTAACTGCCTCTTAACGTTTCTATCAAAGTATTTAAAAAGTGCCTTGACTTATGACTTTCTTTGTTCTATGACAATAAAACCTTCCTGAAACTGCTTTTAAGTTGGAACATTGAATTTGGTGTGACTCAAATCTATATACCAGTTATGCCCCTCCTATTTAGCTCTTGAATAAGCTATCTCTTAGCCCCTTTGAGGTAAAAGTTGTACTTTTATGTCAATAGCAGTTTATGTTTGTAAATTGCTTGTGGGTACTTCCTGAATTTTCTGTAAAAATTAGATATAACCTAATATTTATTATTTATCTTTAATTTTAACACCCTTTGAGATTTTTGAACTACTTGTTTCTGTACTCACAGTTTTATTTTTAAATTTTAAAAATCCTTGCCTGTATTTTATACTTCATGATAAGATCACATTTTCTTGTTCTCTCTCCCCCTTCTCTTCCCCTCTCTCTCTCCCTCTTTTCCTTTCTCCCTCATTTATCCCTCTCCTTCCTCCACTTCTCTCCATTCTTCCCTGTCTCTCTGTTTATCCTTTATCCTTCTTTCCATTTTTGTTTTGTTTGGGTTTTAGTCCAGGTCTACTTTTAATCTTTCTTTTACATGTTTTATTTTTAAATTAACTTTTTATATTATATTGATTGATTGATTAATTGATTGTGTGTATGTATGTGCAGGAGTGAGTTGTGTTCTGATTATAGAGGTTATATTTCTATGGTTCCTTAGTAAGATGTATGGCTACAGATGTGTGGTTCTCTGGCAAGATGTTTTCTTTTAGTGAATGCTGTTCATCTGTAAATAAGTTTTACAGTACACTTCTTTGCTATTTCAGTTTTTATTATTGTATCTCTGCATGGTCTTACCAGTTCCTTTAATTTATTTTTCTTATTCTGGGTGAACTGGACTTTTCCGGACTACCTATTTGCAAATACGTTGTGAGGTATTGGGCAGTGAGAGCAGAATTCCACTTTCTGATTTTCTTTTCATCTGCTTTAGAAAATATGATTTATTTGTAGCTACACCCCATTTAGTTTGTGACACAAAACGGTTCAACAGGGTTTGTTTTGGCAGCCCAGCCCAACCTCTGTCACACAGCTGGATACAGAAGGGATTTGACTCAGTAGCAGTGTGAGTGCTTGTCCTCTGCACTGCAGGTGTCTAGCATGCTTGAGTCCAGCATTGTGCTTCCTTCTCCTGTGTGCTCTCCTTCCACCTCAGGATTTTTTCCCCCATCTCTTCCTGGAAGTCAAAGGGAAGATGCTGTTATGAACTATGTTTATATTGGGACTTGGGGAGAGGCTAGAGAGGCCTTTGGAAATTTTAGGATGTCAGTTCTTGGTGTGAGTTTTATTTTGTAGGTATTTCCTCTTAGACTTGGCTTGTCTTTTGTAGTGGAGATTAACATTTTTATGTAGTTATATTTTTCTGATTTTTTTTCCTTTATTGTTCCTCTGCTTTGTGTCTCGTTTAAGAAAGCTTCATATCTCTCCCCAAGGTTGTCAACAATTTTCCTACCCTCCCTCTCACTACTAGTGTGTTGTTTTTCTTATTGAGTCCTTTAGTGCATTGAGGATTGATGTGTGTTATTAGTGGGATCTAGGATTCTAAACTTACTTTAAAAATTTATAGCCAATTCTTCAAACACTGCATGAGCAAATTGAATAGTACATCCTTCCCACTGCTTTGACATGCTGCCTTTCAATATTTTTAGCTCCACACACCTAGGCCTGTATCTGAATTCTTAGTTCTGTCACATCGATCCAGTAAGCATCTGTAGCGCCTTTATCGTCACTGTTTAATTTCCTACAGCGCTATCCTGCATCAGGCTTGTCCTTCCTCTTTCCTTTTTCTCAAAATGTCTTGGCCCTCCCCATCATATTTTTTTTACGTGAATTTTAGGATCAGTCGGACAAGTTCTGTAAGGTTCTTTAAAATTAAGTTATATACTGAGACTTCACTGAACACATAAATTCAGTTAAGGACAGCTATCGATGATACTGGTGTCCAGTTACCTCCCACAGGAAGGCATTTCTTTTCCCACTCATTCCATTTGGGCCCATTTCAGAATATTTATCTGTGTCTTACCATCTTCTGAAGACTTATTTATATTATAAGTGGTTTATAGTTCAAAAACAGTATTATCTGGTGAATGGTATTTTTTTTTTTTGTTATATTGTTCATTTGTTTTGTTCCTGCCTATAGAGAAGCGATGAGTTGGGTTTTTTTTTTGTTAATTTTGTGTGAGCCCCATTTTATTGATTGCCTCTTACTTGTGACACTTTAGACAGCTGGAATGTTTTCCTGTCACTTCTCAGTATCTTTCTCATTCTTCACAGAGGAGTTGGAGTCCCAGATGCCTTCTTATACACCTTCCTTAAAAACTCTTTTCCTTAGCCACTTCCTTCTCTGTAAATAAACTTTCAGTGTATTGATACAAGGAAGGTGTTTATGTTATCTGTATTGTTTCATAAACATCTTTTTCTACAGGTTATATACTACATGAGGGTTGTAACCAACTTTTAAGGTTATTCATTTTATCCAAATGATTTACTTATCAGATTGCTATTTTTTTTCCAGTAAATATTTGGCCTAGTATCCATTCTTAGACCTATAGCCTAGAATAGAATGCTATTTTGTAGCATTTTGTCATGTGACTTGGTTTGATAATTCTAAAAAGATTTATAAAGAACATATTATTTTCAAGGCTGAGGGGATGGCTCAGTAGGTAAAGTTCTTGCTGAACTGAATTTGGATCCACAGCAATAATGTAATGGCTGGATGTGCTAGTGTGAGTCTATCCTCAGCACTGAAGAGATAGAGATAAGAGGGTTCCCAGAGACTGTTGGTCAGCCAGTCTAGCTGAGATGATGAGTTCTAGCTTCAGTGAGAAATTCTGTCACAAAAAATATGGTGTAGGATGATAGAGTAAGATACCAAATGTTGACCTCTGAGCATGCATGCATGGGCAAGTGCATCCGTACCCACACACATGTATACACACACACACACACACACACACACACACACACATGATTGGCAAAAGAATCTACTTTTCTAGGTTTTTCTAAACAAAATCAATCTATAGTAACTGTTTAAACAGTTACTATTCAAAAAAGAATTTGGAATGAGTGTAAAATTCTGAGAACACAGTCTTAGAGTCACACATTCCCATCTGTAAAGAATGCCTGAGCCATGGGTGGGGAGTTGTTCCATTCTGCATGCCATTTCATTGGTTCTGGGTATCACTGTACTCTGGAGCATTTGCTACCATAAACAGAGTAGGTTTATGAGTCTGAGACCCAAGGGGTCAGATGCTTTGTATGGCCGCATTTCCTGTTACTGTTATTTACATTCACACTGCAACTGAATTGGTTTCGTGTTTCTTTTTATTTAATAATGTTTACAGTGTGGAAATAAGACGGCAATAAAATTTCTTGGCCATTTTTAATCTAGCCAGTGAATTCTGTCGTCTCTGGAAATAGAAGGATTACTTGGTTGATTTTGTAGCCACCCCCTTCTTCTCCCAAGCCCTATCCCTAACCCCTATTTTCCAATCAGATTCTGGATGCTGATGTGTTTGCCTGCATCCCCTTCTCAGCTGATGCTTCTAGGAGCATGGGTATATTTGTATTAGCCAAGTTTTACAGTATGCTTGGGGGATTAATTACCAAGTACAGGCATATTAAGAAATCTGGAAGAATTTAAAATACTTTGATGCAGGCTTAGTGGAAGGGAAGTTTGAATCAGCCTGTAGTCATTAAATTGGTGAGGTTAGAAATCACACTTTATGTGAGGCTGTAGGTGACTTTTAAGATGAGCTTTCTCTATTTTCTTATGCAGAGATCATGAATATCTCATTGTGATTTTGTTTATAGGCATGAGGAATGTATAATTAAATCCTTCAAATTAGGTTTCATGTGTCTGTGAAACCCTATCATCTTAAACAATCCACATCTTAATTTTATAGTCCAGAAACATTTTTCTTGGTGTGAGCATGAGCTAATAAGAAACTACTGGAAGGTGGCTCATTCGGAGGTAGGTGGGGAGTTACTGAGGGCACCTGGCATGTTCTTCCCAGAAAAAAAGAGACTGTCATTCATCTTAAAATAGAAAAAGGAAATAAATACTTATTGCATATGTCTTCCAGCCCATGTGATCAGGGAACTGTTCACATGGGTAATCTCTCTTTTTCTTTTTCCTTTCAAAATTCCCCCACAGGAGCCATAGGAGTATGTGAGTAATTGAAATATTTTGTATAATATTTTCATTTTAGAATTTGACTCTGGTGTGAATTTTATGCCCTTAGCATATTTTTAGATGTTCATGCTGAGCCTTGTAACTGAGATTTACAAATATTCATTTTCAGCTAGGCAGCCAGAAGCAAACACCCCTGGAACTGTAGCTCTGAAGACAAATCCTACAGGATACATGATAATAAGACCTCACCCTCTTCTTTAGCAGCGGCTCCAAGCAGAATTTTGAATTCCAGTCAGGTTAAATGGAAACCAAAACAAATGTGTGAACCCAGCACACAGGCTAATTAGTAATTCTCTCATGTCAGAACTCCTGGCAGAACCCTGGCCTTGAACTACATGCTACTTTGTCACATAACTCTCCCCCTTAATTGTCATGATTTATTTTTCCACAGTAGTTCAACTTCATTCTTATACTGCTTGTTATGTAATCACTCTGCTGCAAGACTGCTATCATAACACACCTCAGCTATGTGCAGAGTTTTGCACATGTATTTAGACATATACATCTATGTGTATGCATAGATATATATATCCATGTGTGCAAACTGATATGAAGAAACAATCGTTTTTCCAAATAGAGTAATTAAAGTAGGATATGAAGGAGGAACTCTATCTCATTTTAAACTGGAAACGGTAGACCTGTGTTTTTAAGCCCAAGCAAACGTACCATAGCTGAATTCTCACAGTATTAATTGCTTGTGGAATTTTGTTGTTGTGGAGTTCATGGTAACCTGGAAAAAGACAGTGGAGGACAGTGAAGGGAAAATTGTGTCCTCCAGAGGTAACTAGCACTGTCTACCGGTAAGATGGGAAACATTACAGGTAAAAAATGGTTTTCCTCTTTTGTGTATCATTTTTGAGTTTGTGTTGTTTGTGTTTATGTGTGTGTGGATATATGCTAGCTTGTGTGTGTATATCTGCAGGCCAGAGGTCAACCTTGGTCATCTTTTTCTTATAGTCTGTACCCTATTTTTTGAGACAGGGTCCCTCATTGAACCTGGAGGTCAACATTGGCCAGCAAAAATAGCAAGCCCCTGGAATCCTTTCTCTGCATCCCCAGATACTATTACAGGTGCATGTTACTGTTCCTGGCTTTTGTGCATGGATGCTGGGAATCTGAAATCAATTATTCATGCTGGCATGGCAAGCACCTTACCCACTGAGCCATCTCCTCAGCCCCATTTTTGAACTTTGATCAAGGCTGTGATGTCTGAGACATTGTTGGTCACTCAAATGAATGCCACAAACACTAAAAAATGATGGTTTCTGGTGAGGATGAGGTAAGCTCTGTGCTTCTACAGAACACCTAGTGATCTGTTCTCTGTTGTCTTGGCCTTCTGAGCACTGTTATGGAAAAGAGACATTTTATGGTGTTTCTGTTCTTCAGGATGGCTACCTGATACTGATCTTTCTGACTCACTTTTCTGGGAGAACCTGAGGTAACTTTCCTTCTTTCTTCTCTTTGTACCAAAGTTGACATGTACAGGCATTAAGTTGATGCCAGGCCACTAGTTAAAGGACAGATTATAAAGCCACCATCCCTGAGGTAGGTTATGACATGTGTTTAAGTATTAAGGTTTACTGATAGCCATATCTTTCCCGGTACCCACCACAGAGAAAATAGTCTATGAATTTGAGTCCATTGATGTAGATACCATTAGGTAATAGAAAGTAATTATGTCACAGCCACAGCCATTAGCATGATTTTAACCAAAGAGATGTAGCAAATGAGGGTTAAGCTTTACATTTCTAGCAGTAACAAAACAGAAAATATGGTATGATTTGTAGCTTTCACATCTTCTGTAAGGGCTACAGGGAGAACCTGTCTCAAAAAGACCACAAAAAAAAAAAAAAAATAGGTTAAGCTCTTCCAGCATCTTTGAAAGCTAAGTGTAGATATAGGTAAAGCCACTCAAATAAGAAGGAGCAGAGATTCTTTGGTGATTGCTCTAGGAAGGGAGTCAGTCATCATTAGTCACCTTTTCCAGAGCCCCAGCAGGCAGGGCAGTGGATGGCACTAGCATAGCGATATGGATGCTCCAAGGTTGCCCTAACTGGAGGCTGTTTGCATGGAGAACAAGCAAGTGGAAAAAGTGGAAGGCAGACATCCTTTGTGACTACCTCATGTCTTGTTTCCAAGATGGAGGTGGGGGGCAAACAATAGGGAAGTTATCAGTTGTTAACAAAGACATTTTGGATCAATTCTTACAAGGGTTATTGTTTGGCTTCCTGGGCTGGTTGCTGGAGACCCTGGTATGCATTGCAACAAATCCATCTGGTTGATAATAGTTTGGTTTCCTGGGCTGGCTGTGTAGACTGTGGGGTCAGAGTTCTGTTTTATATGTGTTCGGTCCATTGTCTACTTTGTATTCACTCTCTCATAGTTTTTAGGAGTTAAAATCCTGAAACACATTAAAAAAAAAAAAAAAACGCTTTCCATTATAGGAGTAAACTTAACCAAAGCTTTATTAAACATAAAAGATCCTTTTGTACTCACGGTGCTTTCCAATGCTCTTGGAATGGAATGGCCCTGATCCTAATTTTTACAATCACACTAGGCCATAATTGGAAAGGTTTATCTGAAAGTGAGACTTCCAAAGTGACAAGAAACCCAGTTTATTAAGATTTGCAATAAGAACAAAAATGATTTGTGATTTGTGGGGGTAATATAGATGATAAATCATTTGAGAGCAAAATGTGGAGAGATGTAAAAACCAAGGATGAAAAGATTCTGGAAGTGAAAGTCTCTGCTAAATGAATGGACGTCTTAAAGGCCAGGCATGCAATCAGCCCTCACGCAGAATGGAATTAAAAAGACCAATAAAAAATTACAGCAGCACAAAAAATAATTTGAGAAGAAGAGATGAGATTTAAAAGTACATGAGAAAATAGTTTGAAGTCTAAGGCAAATCATAAAGAAAGTACTTCTTATCAGGAAAGATGCTTCACAGAAAATACAAGTTTTGATCCTGGTAATTTGACTAAAAGTTGAGTGACTTACATTATGGAACAGGTTTTTTCCCCTTTGGTGAGAGCTTTTAAAAAGGAAAGTGACTACAGGTTCAATAGTAATCAAAATAAGAAATAAATAATGGAAGGTGGAGGCACAGAAAATATACCTTGCATGCTTTTAGTTTTGATCCACAGAACAAAAGTTCAAGTGTACCAGTGTCTGCTTTTGCTCCTGTAAGCCCTCTAATTGCTCTTGTGAAAATTTTAAATTAAGTGATTAAGCTAGTGGTGTGTGTGTGTGTGTCTGTGTGTGTGTGTGTGGTGTATGTTCATGTACTTGTATCCCATATGGAGGCCAGAGGAGGATGTTGCCTGTCTTCTTCTATTTCTCAGCAGCTTATTTTTTGAGACAGGGTGACTTGCTGAAGCTTGTTATTTTTGCTAGACAGGCTGACCAGTGAGCACCCAGGATCCACCACCTTTGGCCACTGAAGTGTGGGTTGCAGCCACCATACTATTACGGAGGTGCTATGGATTCTAACTCAGGTTGCTATGCTTGTATAGTAAATACTTTACCCACTGTGTCAGCTCCCCAGCCCAAATCTTAGTTTTTTCTTTTCTGGTTTTTGTTTTTGCACTAAATTAATATGACATAAAATTTGCCATTTTATCCATTTAAAATGACTGAGTTAGAGAAGCCAGTCACAGAAGAACAAACATTTTGTGATTCTACCTACATACATTGAGACAGCAGTTAGAATGGTCGTCGCAAGGACTGGGGCAGCGGCACTAGGGACTATTTTGTTTATGTCCAGAGTCACTGTTGTTTGACACTGTGAATACATCTTATCCTGAACCTTCTTTGTCAATGCTAATCACTTATGGGCATTTCTTGCTTTCGTGTTGGTAGTTTTTTTTTTTAATTATTTATTATGCTTACTTTATGTGTATGAATGTATTACCTGCATGTATGTGAATGCACCCATGTTGTGCAGTGCCACGGAGGTCAGAAGAGAACTTTGGATTCCCCTGGAACTGGAGTTAAGGATGGTTTGTAGCTGCCATGTGGGTGCTGGGAATCGAACCCGGGTCCTCTGCAAGAGCAGTCAGTGCTCTTAACTGCTGAGCCATCTCTCCAGCCCTTGTGTTGGTATTTCTAAGTCTGTGTTTGGGACACTTGGGATAATGTTTCCTTTCTATATTTCCACAGTATTTTTTGTGAGCCCTATTGGTATTCTCTACCATACCCATTTGATTTTTAATTTACTTTCTGTGGTTAGGAGAGAGTGCTGATATATTTGAACTTGGCATTTGGGGCCTGACTTCAGTCCATATTTATTTGGTTGCTACCTACTGCTTCCCTTTCCACATCGTGAACTGGATGCTAGACTTAGGTACATGCTTCTGAATCCAACACCCAGAGTCTGGTAGATTTTCATTTAGGAAAATTTTGGTAAGCTAGGTGGCATGTTCTAACCTGATCTTCTCTTGTGTTCTGGTGTTTTACATACTGAATCTTTGCGATATATACAAAGCATATAAAAATTTTAAATGAGAACATACATTGCTATATATTTTATCTTTGTTAAACTTTAAAAAATATTCCTGTTTAAGGTGTGCTTTCTGGAATTGGATTTATGATTGCAAGTTATTGTTTTTCCCTGCTCCAGCTGCTGTCCAGATGCTGTAGCCTTGGCTCACAGAAGAAAAAAATATTGATGGAAAAGGAGGAACAGAATACTGTTTCTTTGAACAAACAAAACACAACCAACAAAATTCAAGTAGTCATATACTAAGAGATTTAAGCAGAGAAGAAAATGATACAACTTAGTCAAGTATTCTGGACTGGGTTTTGGGGTCACAGAGGTGTCATGCCTCAATAAAGGAGCAACTGGTGCTCAGCTCCAACAAAGGTTGTCAGACCTATTGAATTTTTTAATGAGAAGTTAGAAATTTAGATTTTTGTGAAGTAATTCAGTTACTTAAACATTAAAGAGGCAAAAACAAAACTATATTCAAAGTAATTATTTGTACCCAATAAAGCCTGGTCTGCAGGAACAGGGGTAGCTGCCCTTTGTGTAGACTGTAGTCATATAAGAGTATATCTGAATTCTGATATTCTCCTTTGTCAATTGTATTGGGATGATTTTTTTTAGCACCATGCAATTACCAATGCCTTAATCTGTGATGTGTGTTGGATTCTTTTTCTTATATTTTCAACTAAATGCATCAGCAAAATCAAACATTTCTTTTTGGTCCATGAAAAATCTCCTCCTTTATCTCAGAGTAAGTAGGTAATATAAAATAATTGACTCTGGAAACTTTGGATTTATGTAAAATGAGACGTTCTGAATTCCTTCAATATTCTTGTCTTTTCCAATAATGGATTTCATGTATAAAATGATTCATTCCATCCCTGAATTTTATATACTTGTATTCTGTGACTTTTTGCATTATCAAGAATTATTAAGCTCAAAACAAACTAGATTAGTTGGCACGTTTATTCTGTTTTCTTCCTTACGTAAACAAAATGGTCAAGTACAAAGTAAGAGGGTGTATTTTGCTCCGGTCTATCCTATTTCCAGTGTGTTTCTGCTAGGAGTGGAAGCTAAGCTTCCTTTCTTCCACAGCCGGGTTCTTCATCACTCTCCACAGGAATCTGCAACCAAAACTCTCCTCTCTCCGGGATGCAAGGCATAAATACCCTCCTGCATCAATCAGCTCCATCTTGCAGGACAAACTAACAGGCTGGGAGGCTTAAGTGTTCGAAATATTTTTCAGTTTGGGAGACTGGAAGATCAAAGCATGGCAGGGTGGGTTGCCAGGGGCTTTCTTGCTGGTGTGGAAAGGGTTTCTTTCTTGCCAGGTCTTCGTATAGTCTCTGGTGTCCTCTTTGAGGAAGGGCAGGGAAAACTTATCCTATGAGGACACCAGACTTATCAGATCAAGGTCTACTCTTATGACTGTGTTTTGCTGTAATTATCTCCAATGGCCTTGCCTCTAAATGAAGTCACAAGGTTAATGCAACAGTGTATGAGCTTTATGAGAGACACAATTCAGTCTAACAAAGCTACCAAACAGTCAGTACTCTTCAAGAAATCCCATTGTTTTTTTGTAGTGTAAGACAGTGAAAGAACCCTAGCTGTCTAAGAATAGATTGTGTGCTGGAACCACAGACATAACTGCATGAAAGGCAGGGGAGCAGAAACTGGGTATTTTTGTCCTTCCTTCTTACTGATAGAAGAAGTTTTTGATATTATTTGACAAGAGGCACAGAAAATTAATATATTTTAAAAGGACTAAAATTTCATTGTAAATGTATGTACATATAGGGGCAGGAGTGAGGGAGTGCTAGCAGTGATCTAACTGACATTCTGAAATTTAATTTTGCATATTGCTTAGCCCAAGAGATGTCGCATGATGTGCTTATTTTGGAAGTAATCACAATATAGAAGATGGCTTTTTAATTGGGAGAGAAAAGCTTATGGAATGAAGAAAACAAATTAGTAAAATTGTTGACATTGTACATCTTCCTGTTATAAATGGAAAACTCCTCCTTGCCAGGCAATGACAGGGCCACAGTACATATTCTTGGGTAACACAAGCAAAAATTTCAGACCAGCAAACTTTCCAGAGGAAAATTCTTATCTCTGGGTAATTGGTTAGTTAACTGTCTTCTGAAAGCTAATTTATTAAGTCATTCATCATCTAGCTTTTGCATGTCTTGAGTTTTGGGCCAGACACTGAGTTCTCAGATATGTCAGCTTTGCCCATTATAAGGAAAAAGTATCTGACTTGTCAGCCAACTTACCTTAAATGTTCAATTAGGGCAGCAGAGAGCTGTAAATACTGACAGTATGTTAGTCTCCATTTGTAGTACTTAACCTTGACTCCACTTAGATATATCAAGCCATAATCAGAAAGTCCTCATCAAGTACAATGAAGGTGCATCAATCTTGGGGCTGCCCATCAGAAGTGTGGGGGGAGAAAGAAGGAGGAACAAAACATAGTGTCCTGAACGCTTGGGGAGTCATCTTACTATTACAGTCAGAGTTCTTCACGTTGGCTGCTTAATCTGGGAAAGATCAGTATAGTATAGTTGAAAGCAAGAATTGTGACTGAACAACATTCAAAAATTTCAACTAAATCACGGTGATTAACAAATACACTTCTCCAGGGGCTGGAAAGATGGCTCAGCAGTTAAGAACACTTGCTTTTCTTGCAGAAAACCTGGGTTTGAATCCCTGTACCCATATGGCAGCTAACAACTGTCTGTAACTCCAGTTCCAGGGCATCCAACAGCCTCTTCTGTTCTCTGCAGGCATTGTACGACATGGGTATACTTACCTACATTCAGGAAATATACACATACACATAAAAATAATAAATAAAATATTTAAAAATGAAAACAAAACAAAACAAAAAACAAATCAACTTCTCCAATCAGTATACACAGCATTAAAAGAAGTGTGAAGTTACCAAGTAAGTCAGGTCTCTGGTCAGTGTTGTCATCTGGATTTCTGTGCATCCCTGAAAACATTTGTGTCAATTTATATAAAATGCATTTGTTCATCCAACCTGCTGTGAGAGCTTTGTCAGTGGATCTTATGGTTTAGTTCTTAACAGATTAATATACTTAATTTGGCCATACTATTTATTTTACTTTATTTCAACTGAGGATTATATGAGCAAGGCATTTCTATTCTGGGATGCAAATTAATAAGCAGAGGGAAATGGAGGTCACTTGAAAGCCTGGTGATGGGAGGGATGGAGTGTGGTCTGCGGACAGTCTCACAGGATAGAGGCAGGTGAACTTTTGTATGCATCGAAAATTCTGACAGACTTCTTTTCTTTGCTTAATTATGATTTCTTTTCTCAGTATAGGAGAATGCTTTCTTGAGATTTTGCTGACAAAGCTCCTATCTCCTTCCAGTGAGGCTCAGCATTGTTTATTTATATGACTGCTGTAAAAGCAGGCATGGGGTGATATGAAAAAACACACATCTCCACAAGATAATGAAAGAACCAGAGGTTTCTCTTTCTCTCTCTTTCTCTCTCTCTCTCTCTCTCTGAAAGAAAAAGATGTATGTTAAAAAAAGACTCTCAGTGTTCCAAGTCCATATATATGTCTCACATACATACAATTGAATGACTGAGTTTGCATATTTTTAAAATAAAGTATAAAGTAATGTAGTATGTCCTCCTCTTGGAGGTCATTTAGCATATTTAATATTTTGAAATATAAAAATCTCTGGGCGTGGTGGCACACACCTTTAATCCCAGCACTCAGGAGGCAGAGGTAGGTGGATCTCTATGAGTTCAAGGCCAGTCTGGTCTACATAGTGAGTTCCGGTACAGCTGGGGCTACAGGGAGACCCTGTCTCAAAAAGACCAAAAAAGAAAAATTGCACTTAGAATAATGAAATACTGACATGCATACAGAATATGTTGTTTTCCATTCTCAGCTTGTGGAAAGATAATCAGAGACAAAAGTTTCCATGAAATGTAGGCCAGGAAAAGAGGAAGTGTGTGGGAATGCAGAGGAGACAGGAAGTTCCCAGTGGTTGTCTGGCTCTTATGAAATGAATGCTAAGGGAATACTGACATACCCAAGAATATTTTTCTCAAAGATTATAATGTTTGGCAGCTATTTCTGTCTACCTTTACCTCTTCCAAGTGTATGCTTTGTGAAAAAACTTTAGTTTTTCAACAAAAGTTAAACAGCATTATGTAGACCGGAGGTCAAGAGGTAAGTATGTATATATAGGCTGATTATTCATAAGTGGTATGACCTGAGACACAGAATGATAATAGCAGCTCAGGTAATAAATATATAAATATATATGCATACATATGCCTATCTATATGTATATATATATTATGTAGAGACTTATGTACAAGGTGAGATGAATATGTGGCTAAAGGTGGTCGTTATGATCATCTTTCCTTCTGAATTCATGCATTGAAGCACAATCAATGTAATGATAGTAGGAGGTGAGATCTTTTGGGAGGGGAATAGGTGATGAGGGCAGTACCTTCATGAATGGGATTAGTGCCTTTATGGAAGAGATCCCAGACAGCTGCCTTGTCTCCTTCCACCATATGAGGACAGTAAAAACAAGCCATCTGTGAACTAGAAATGGGCTCTCATCAGGCACTGATGAGAATATTTAATCTGGGACTTTTTAAACTTCAAAAACTTCAGGGATGAGATCCTGTTGCTTACAAGTCAACCCAGACTATAGTAATTTGTAATGGCAGCCCAAGTGGCCAATAACAGTGGTCAATATATAAACGATGCTGTACATTTTTTTTTCAAACAACTCTTCTTAGAAATGTAGATTTTAAGTATTTTATCTTATGACTTGCAATTCCCTTTGGCTTGCATTTTTTCCATAGGATCTCAAGTTGTGCTTTCATGCACTCCCATAATGCAATAGTTATTTAGAGCTTTGCTGATTCAGTTTTCTTTTGGCTAAAAGATTGGGAAGAGAAAGAGTAAGAAAGAGTCAAGATGTAACAAAACATTTTATCTTTTTTCTAATAGTCTGAGATATTTTATTGCTGTTGTGCAGCTGTTTCCATAGAACTGAAACATTTCCTCCTGGAAGAATAGAGGCACAAGAAACTCACAGGAACTCATAAGAAATGTACAAGACTCATGAGGCTTTTCCCTGAAGTTATAGAAGCGGTAAACAATTGCTGGTGGAGAGGAGACTCTCTGGCAGAGCTGCGTGTAAGTTGGACAGAGAGCTCTAGGGTTGCAAATCTTGAGTTCTCATTCATGCTTCTACAAGTAACCTTAATAAACAGTTCACTGTGCTGGAATTCCACTATGAGTGGAATTATTTCTTTGATTTGTTGTCAGTGTGCTAGCATCAGTAGGCAAGCATACATTTGTTCACATCTCTCCAGGAAAAGTCACACAACAATTGCCAACATCAAGCAAATGTTTAGTATTTATTGGTAATCCTGAACACATTCTCTCAGTTCAGAAGAGTGCTATGTAGACAAATCGGCTCCTCATGGTCCTGACTTGTTTCACATCAACTAATAGTATTAATCATTCTGATTTTAATGGAGAAGAAGGTGGCTTCTTTGGTGCATGCTTATATGTTGTCACTTCAAAAATATTTTATTTATTAGTTTTACTTTTTATGTGTATGAGTGTATTGCCTGCCTATATGTAAATGCACCTGTGTTGTGCAGTGCCTGCAGAGGTCAGAAGAAGGTGTTGGATTCCCCCGGAACTGTAGTTACAGATGGTTGTTAGCTGCCATGTAGGATTGAACCCAGGTCCTCTGTAAGAGCAGCTAGTGCTCCTAATTGCTGAGCCATCTCTCCAGCCCCATCAAAAGCACTCTTTTAAAAAAATACATGCTTTATTTATTCTCTGAGAATTTCATAAATATGTACATACATATATACATATGTACATAGAGTGTATTTTGGCCGTATTCATCCCCTACCCCTCCTGGACTCCCACATCCTCCTCCCCACTTCATATTCTTTCTAATTAGTTCTTCCAGTAAGTATATGAGTGTAGAGTGGAGCATGGGCAGCCTACCAGGGGCCACACACATGAAGAAAATGGATTCCCCCTTTCCCAGCAGACAGCAACTGCCAATAGTTCCTCAGCTAAGGCTTGTGTACTTGTCCCCATCTACACTGGATTGTTGACTGGCTTGACCTTATTTAGGTCTTGTGCAGGCAACCACAGCCACTGTGAGCTCATGATTGCAAAGGTCCTGTTATGTCCAGAAGATGCAGTTATACTTCAGTCCTCCCTGACCTCTGGCTCCCGAAATATTTTCCACCTACTTTTCTGTGATGTTCCTTCTGTCTTGGTAGGAGGGTGTATGGTAGATGGCCCACTTATGACTAAGCACTGCATAGATATTTGTTATTTTCATCTTGACCAGTTGTGAGTCTCTGTATTGACCATTGTCCACTGCACAATGAGAGGCACTCTTTTTATATATTTTATTTATTATTTTTTTATTTTATGAGTATGAATGATTGCCTGCATGTAGGTAGGTGCACCCATGTGGTGCAATGTCTGCCAAGGTAAGAGATCCTCTGAAACTGGAGTTATGGACGGTTGTTAGCCACCATGTGGGTGCTGGGAAATGAACCTGAATCCTCTGCAAGAGCAATCAGTGCTCTTAACTGCTGAGTCACCTCTCCAGACCCAAGAGGAACTCTCCTTAAAGAAAACAAAAAGATATTTCTCAGGCACATCTGCAGGATTTTTGAACACTGGCAAAGTTTGTAGCCATTTTTTTTGTTTTTTGTTTTTTTTTTTCCTGAGAATTTGGTATACCAAATCTCTAGTGAGTTTACTGAAATGTCTGTCATTTGTTCACTGTATAAAGCTGATTATGATGGATCGGTTTACCCAGTAGCCCATAATATTTAGTGAGGCAAAGCATGAACATTCTCCCTATAATCAACTGGGAGATTTGTTAGTATGGGTTATGGTGGTATCTGTTCAGGCCTAAGGGCAGACAGGAAAACTAAATCTCCTAAAATGCAGTTTCCTTGAGAAAATGGAGTCTAGGCTGGTGACCCAAACTCAAGTCATAGACCATAGAGTTCAAGGGACAATGTGACCCCTACACAATTGGTGCAAGAATGTTCTCTTATTTCAGTTATTTTAACACAGTCATTGCATTGTGAGCATCACTGAGCAAGAGAATGTGAAATAAAAAGAGGCATAGTTTCAACATTCAGCATGGGCTTCCATGGAAGCTTGTGCTGAGACCTTAGATCAGAAAGATCTCTTAGCATCAAAGAAAAGCATCATGTATCAGATAGTGGAGAGTCACTCAATAGTCACACTGGGTGGTAAAGTGATGCAATGGCCGTGTTGAACTCATTACATCCTGAGCTCTGCATTTGTGCCTTAGCTGAGATCTCGCTGTGCTAAGACCTCGTAGTTCTCCAATGATTTGCATGCAGTATGGATGAAGAAGAGAGTTCTTATTCAAGTGACTTATTTGTTTTGGAAAAAAGAAGGAAATCAAGTCATGTTTAAAAATACTTTATTATCTTTATTTTTAATGTGTGTGAGTGTCTTGTACACGTGTCCTGTCCTGTGTAAGTGCACTCATGTCGTGAAATGCCCCCTGTTGTCAGAGAGGGGAATGGAATATCCTGGAACTGGAGTCATGGATGGTTGTTAGCAACCATGTGCATGTTGGGAATTGAACCTGGGTCCTCTGCAAGAGCAGCCAGTGCTCTTAACTGCTCAGCCATCTCTCCAGTTCCCAAATGTTTGTTAAGACCCTTTGGTGAACAGTGATCTCCCAGTTTTTGAGTTTGCAATTATTTAACAAAGAATATTTACCTGGACATGGTAGACCACATCTTTAATCCCAGCATTTTGGAGGCAGAGCAGTGGATCTCTATAAGATTAAGATGGAACCCAGCTTGATCTACGTAGTTGAGTTCCAGGCTAGTTGAGGCTACAGGAAGGCACTGTTTCAAAAAAAAAAAAAAAAGAATGTTTAAATCAGAATGTGTTATGTTGAGGGTATAGTTTTACTAGTCTTCCATCAGTTTTTTAAAAATCAAAATTCCCTTTATCTTCCTCCATTAAGGCAGCTGTGTATCCTGTTTACATATACTGCTCACTGAACAGTGGAACCACAAAAACATAAAGAGAAGGAATTTCTTAGCTTTCATGTTTCAAAACAGACTTTTGGAGTTCATAGCAGAAGTAACAGCTTTGTGAGAAAATGCTTGAGACCCAGGGGCCCAGTTAGTCTTAGAGAATAAAATGGAATTGCAGTCTACCAAATATCAGGCATCGAGAGAAGAAACAGGCATGATAAAGACTGTACTGGAAAACCTTCAAAATTCTAGAAAATGGATATTGGACAGTTCGGAATTCAAGAATGAATTTGGTTTTCCTTTTTGAATTTTAGCTGGAGAATCTGTCCCCGGAAGTCTGAGCAGATCAGGCTTTCATTTGCAAAGGACAAGGCATATGCATGCAGGTCATGCAGCACATCTGTCCTTCACCAGATGCACAAGACAACTTTGGGGTCTTTCTGGGTTGGGGAAAAGACAATACAGTGGATGGGAATTCGTCATCTCTGAGTGTACCTTGGCTGGGCCATCAACAACAGAATCTGATATTGGGATCTGAAGCTTCATCTTAGATTTGTGCCTGGAGGTATGTGAAATGTAAGTGTATAGCAAGAGACATTAACTTTTGCCTGGGTCGTTTCAACACTGTAGAAGTAGAATCATTTTGTACTTAGACAAAGAGGGATGGAGAAAAAGCTCTTAGTCTCCCATGAGAGAAGGAAGAAGCTGGTGAAGATGTTGAGGTACTTAGGGATTTTTTTGCTTGGAAAGCTGTGGAATGTTGGGATGAAGAGAGAGACTGATGGAACTCTGGACTTTGGAGTCTAGCAGGATAGGACGGAATGTGTGAATGTCAGAAAATGTATTGGAGGGCATGGGCTAAAAAATTTGGCAATTAAAGGTGTGGACCCTGGTTTGTCAGCTGTGATTCAGTGGATTGCCCTACTCTGAGCAGCATATGGGCAGGGCAAATTGGAGTAGATTTTTTTTTTCCTTAGAAAACAGGACAATGCAGGATGTGGTGGCCCACACCTGTAATCCCAGCACTCAGGAGGATCTCTGAGTTCAATGCGAGCCTGGTCTATATACTGAGTTCCAGGCCAGCTGGGGCTATAGGACATGAAGTTGGGGGCTGGGGAATAAGAAGGAGGGGAGGGGTGGATCTTGGGGGAGGAGGTGTTGGGGGTGAATATGACCAAAATGCATTGCATGAAATTCTCAAAGACTTTGTCAGTTATGTATTTATGTATTTGTATTTGTTTATATAAGTTTGTATAAGAACATAATTTACATATGTAAACATATAAATCTGTCAATTATCTCTGCTTGTGTCATTCTTGCTAGTTCTCTTATTCAGCTTGTTGCCACCAGGATCCAAGAAGACTCTGAGTTCTTTTGTGAAGTAAGTAGGAATGTTCACAATCTAGTTTATTTACTGATAATAGCATGTATGTTATAATGGCCTTGAAAAAACTCACATTAGCAAATTCTAAACTGATGAGTGCTTTGTGTGCTGAAAAAGAGACTTAGGAAATGGGAGGGCGCTGACGAGGTAGATGAGCAGGATTGAGCTGGATGGTCAGAGGCATCTTCATATTAAGAAGGGGGGCAGTGCTTGGTAGCAGCCATTCTACTCAAGTAGCAAACTAGCACAATCACACTTGGTATGGAATTGTTATTGTGTTTTCCTTGGTATATGTGGTACTTTGGGGATTGGCTCCAGGACATATCCTTTCTTCACAATACCAAAATCTGTGGATGCTGAAATTCATTTTATAAAATGTATTATTTGGGCCGGGCATGGTGGTGCATGCCTTTAATCCCAGCACTCAGGAGGCAGAGGCAGGCAGATCTCTGTGAGTTCAAGGCTAGCCTGGTCTACATAGTGAGTTCCAGAACAGCTGGGGCTACAGGGAGACCCTGTTTCAAAAAGACCAAAAAAAAAAAAAAAGTATTATTTGTATATGGCCTGTGCATAATCTTCCACATTCTTTGAAACATTTGTAGATTGTTGATAAAACTTACAATATAAATGCTATGTAAATATTTCTTATATTGTATAGTATAGGAAATAATGATAAGAAAAAAAAATCTGTGCATGTTCAGTATAGACGTTGTGCTGGATAGCTTTAGTTGTCCACTTGACACAGCTGGATAGAAGGAATTTCAATTGAGGAACTGTCTCCATTGGATTGACTTTTGGCCATGTCTGCTGGGCATTTTCTTGATTGTTGAGTGATGTGGGAATGCCCAGTCCACTGTGGCCAGTGCCACCCCTGCACAGGTGGTCCTGTGTGTTATAAAAGCAGGCTGAGCACAAGCCAGAGGAGCAAGCCATTAAGTAGTGTTCCTCGGTGGTCTGTTCTTTAGCTCCTACCTCCAGGTTCTGGCCCTGAGTTCCTTCCCTAACTTCCCTCAGTGATGCACTATGACCTAGGAAATGTAAGATAAAATAAACCTTTTCCTCCCCAAGTTGGTTTTGGTCATGTTTTTATCACAGCAATTGACGTTATGTATGGCAGGTGTAATTACTTTTTGCTTCTTTTTGGCTAAATTTGTGAGATGTGGAGTCTCTGAACACTCACTGTATTGATATATTATGAATGAATTTTCTCTTTGACATTATATACCATGCCATGCACATTGAGTTAGGATCTACTTGAAGGTTGTACCATTTCATTGAAGGTCACAGGAAATGTAGGCTAGAAGCACAAAGAGCTGTCTTTGATTCTGGGTGATGCTGTAATTTGTATCAGGAACCACAGCCGGTTTTGGTAGCGTTCGTATTTCTGTTCCTCAACATTGACAGAATGACAACAGTGTTGTCGAAAGAACAATCCATCAGATAAGCTTTAATGTATTAGCTAAGGTGTTGTCCACAAGCTGTGTGCAAAACAAACCATATGTGTAGGATGGCTCATAAGTAAGGTGTCCCCTGAACTGTGGATGAAAGTCTCTCCTTCCAGGACACAATTTCTTCTGTGTTACTTCATTATATTTTGTGAAAACCTCAATTTGAGGGCTCAATAAAAACTTATTTGTTTTGGTCCCCTGTTGTGAATCTATCTTATGTCTGAGAGTTATTTGCTCAATTAGGCCTTTGAACATGAATATATTGCAGAGCTTAAATCCTACCACATTAAGTTTTTCCATTTAATACAGAAATTTCAGTATGTGTGATTCATGACAGATATTTTACATTTGCCTTTTCCCCCTAAAATCTGGGGAATTGTTATATAAGTTATAAGGAACGTGTCTGCAAGAACAAAGCAGTGTGGTATAAGCAGCTCAAGATCATTTTATGAGAGCCTGTTCTGTTTAATTTGTGCACAGCTTAGCAACAATCCCCGTTTCTCCTGAGAAAATGTGAATTACATGCCCCACAGAATCATATGTAATCTGAATGTTTGTCCTTTCCACAATTTGCTTGAAAGTATAAGAAGGAGTGATGTCCGAAGTTAGAAGATAGAACTTCTGCCCCAGTTTTGCTGCTTTTATTTGGGTCACCTCAGCTAAATCCTGACTTCTTTGAAGCCAAATTTCCTCCTTGAAATGGGAAAACTTGTCAGTATTTTTTCAGGTTGTGAAAAGTCAAGTACAAATATCAGGTGGGACCATTTTGAAACTGTGCCTATAGACATAATGAAAGATCAAGCTGACAATTTAAAAGTGGTGTATGGATTGTAATGGGTGAATGCCCATTGTCCATGCTCTAGTCCCTCCTCCAGGTTGATGCTGTGGTTTGTGTAAGTCCACCTAAGCTACCCATCTTCCTCCAGAGTTTAGTTTCCTGAAGATCTCAAAAGTTATGTCACAGTTCACCTGATGTATCAGACGGAGTCTAATTATGTAAATGACTGGAATTGTTAGCATCCACTGAAAACTGGAAATCCATGATTTTGCGTGTATCATTTCCTATAGTGAATATTTTATTCTAGCCAAGATCTAATAGATATGGAAGGTGAGATTGATTCATAGATTTTCCTATCCAACTTGGGTAGAATTCTCTCAAAGCTGTACCTTTAAGCACAACATTGCTCTGTATTAGAATATTTCATCTTATGTAATTCTTTTTTGAATTGAGGTTTTTTGTTTTGTCTGCTTCTCTCAGAGAAAGTTTTTAGAATTTTTTTGTTTAGTTTTTTTCAGTAAACAAGTCTTTACCCCACAAAACTCCCGGTGATGTTCCCCTGACATGTGCCGTCCGCATTTTATAAATTAGAACCTGGCCATCTCAGCACCGTCTCTAAGCAGTGCCAGCTGTCTTCTCTTTCCAACACTGCAAAGATGCTTTGAAGCAACCTCTGCATTGTTGGCAACACAAGCACAGAAAGATGTGAAGATTATAATACCTGGGAAAGGTTACCCAGCCTCACATAATTGACAATGGCAAAATAAAATATTGCATGCTCTGTTTGCTAACAAAGCAGGTATTGCTTTCTTTTCTATCTGAAGGGGAACAAAGCATGGCAGAATTGCCTTTGCTGTTAAGTTACCAGGTTAAAAGCTGAAAAATCTGGGTTGTAAAGTATGGCTTCGCATGCTGTGTGCAGGAAACCGTCATTCCATCCTGCTGTATGGATATGTTTCCAGCCTAATGAATCCAGCACTTTGTATTTTCTCCAGCTATTTCATGTAGGGCCAAGGGGCTCATAACAGAAGAGACCAGAGATGACAGACACCAGCCATTTTAATGTATTTATGTTCACATAGCTGTCAGGTAAAATCATTATGTTGACTTTTTTTTTTTTTTTTAACCTCAAGAGATAAAGTCTAAATGGCTTCGATTTTCTTTTCTTACTACAAACAAAAATTCAAAATAAATCACAACTAAGAGTTACTTTGTGTCACGGCAGAAATTGTTAGTCATATGCTAACCCTGTTCAGATTGCTTAGATCTTGAAGTAAATTTTTAGTGAATAAAAAGAACACAAAAATGGACATCTTTGTTCCTGCTACTATTGCATTATTTGAAATCAAAGGGCAAGTTAGACTAAATCTTGCTTTTACTTTGTGTGGTCTCAGGACTATTTGCTTGCTGGAGTCTGACAGACATCTAGGAAAACATCTGTGAAAAGACCAGCTTTGTTCTCTCCATATTCATTACCCCACGTTTAAAAATGAATGTGACAAGACACCCTTAAACAACAAGGCCATTATGGGAGCTCCTCTGAGGAGCTGTTAATAATTCAAACCTTAGTCAAACAGTTTTCGCAAGACAAAACCACTCTGGAGCACTTTGGAAACAGACAGGGGCAAAATAAAATTTCCCCTATATTTATATGTTAAACCAAGAATTGCAAAATCAAATTCATTCTAAACTGGAAGATAAGTGACATGCTAATGAGTATGGCTACTACCAGCCTTTACAAAAGCAAAGAACAATGAAAACACTCTCCCAGGCATACCTAGAGCAAACAGAAATAAGCCTCCAAAGAGAAGCATGAAATATTTATTGAGGAGTACACAGCACACTCCAAAATTACACAGGGCCATGACAGTGATTAAATGTGGGGTGGCTGTGAAGAGAGATGCTGAGGTTTTAATGTACAATGGATCGATTAACTGATGAATCTCAACAGTTTGTTTCCTGCAGTTGCTTGGAGCAAGGGGAGAGATGAAAATAACAGGTGAATTTTTGCAGGCTGCATTTCATGCAAAAGGGAGCTTGTGATGAGCTCAATGAATGATGCTTTTCCCTCTCTCACTCATAAATGTGAGTGCCGCGTAATGGATTGATCCGTTTGAAATGAGAAAATATAACTACAGAAAGTGATGATTAAAAATGCCAATGAAAAATGAGAATTTTGGGGTCAACTTCCAGACTGCCCTATTTATTTTGCATTCATCTGACATCTCCATGTGAAATGGTCTCCGGGAGGATTGTCCCGGAGGCAGCATTCTAGAGCAACTTAAAGCAAATCAGAGAAAAAGATGAAATAAATAACATATTTCAAATGATTTATTTAGTGGTATTTCTGATTTCAGAGAATCTATATAGTTAGGTATCACACAGACTGTATTAAATTTTAGTTACTTTCCTGATTGTCTCATCACCTTTCATGTTCTGTATTGCTTAGGATACAAATGTGGTTTTGAATATGGTCATATCAATGTAAGTAAATATTTAAAAAGGAAGTTGGATCCCCAGGGCCAGCAGCAGGGCTGCGAGAGAAAGGGTGCTCAGAGCTAAAGGTGATCGGAACAAGTTTCTTGTCTGTGCTCTATCAGCTCTCTGGGTCTGACATGCTCACATGTTCATTAGATTCCCCACTGACCAAAGGTAATGAGTTCAGGAGTGAAGGCAGACTCCTAGGCCTATCTTGGTGAAGATTTTTGGTATTCACGGAAAAACAGTCAAGTGACACAGGGAACATCAAAGTTGAATCAGAAAGTAAAATAAGATCTGGTAGAAAGTTCTTGGAGACACACTGTTGTCTCTTGTTTTTTTTTTTAAAGATTTATTTTATTTCATTTTTAAATTTTATGTGTGTATATGCATGTGTGTGTGTAGGTGCCCATGGCTGCTAGAAAAGGGTATCACATATCCTGGAGATGGAGTTACAGGTGGCTGTGTGTCACCCAGAATGGTTACTGGGAACTGAACTCATATTCTCTAGGGGAGTAGCAAGTGCTCCACTGAGACATCTCTCAAGACCACCTTCTCCATAGTCTCTTTTAAAAGCATCACCTTATGCTCAGGAAACATCCTGGAAGAGAATGTGGAAAGAATTTAAGTGCATGAAAATAGGGAGAAGGGAGGCTGTAAAATGCCATCTCCGGGCCGGACACAGCCCTTGCAATCATGTCACAGAAGATGTGGTTGTCTGCATTTGGCCTGGACAAGACTAGGCCTGTCCACAATCAAGAATGGACTGGGGAGGGATGCATGGGACCCACCCATCCCTGCTCAACTGCTGGGTATGATAGATTCTGAGGTGTGATGGTCAATATCCTCAGTTGTACACCCACTGGTAAGCCCACCAAGCTCCAGTGGATAGCTGCAAACCTATGGTCACAAGGATGTCCCTGGTTATACTCAGTGGATGACAAAACAAAATAAAAAGACATGCACATGGGAAAGGGACTTGGAGGAAGGGGAGGGAGATTTGAAGAGGGTGGCAAATGAGAGTAACCAGAATTCATTATACGCATGTATAAAATTCTTAAAGAAAAAATTTAATTAACAAAGCATCACCTTGATGAATGAAAAGATGAAAGAGCAAAGTTCAGGAGTCAGAAGTTACAATCAGTGCGTTTTCTATAGAATTGTGTTCCAAGGTCAATAGCCATGCATTTTTAAAAAATATATTTTTATTGAATTTTTGTGGATTTCATACATCTTAATCATTTATTAGGCCCCTCCCCTCTCTGTAACCCCCCCCCCCATAGCCCACCCACAGGACTTCATGCATTTTGTCATATATGTTAAGGGCTATTGAGTCAAGTTTGTGACCCAGACGCCCCTCAGTGTGAATTCATCCACTGGAGCCTGTTCAGCCTTTTTAGCATCACTCCCTTAAAGAAGATCAACTCTCCCACACCCAGCAGTGATCAGCTGCCAATAGTTCCTTGTCAAAGTTGTGGCGTTCTGCCCATTTCCCCAGTTCCATGCTGATTTTGTCTGATTGAGTTTGCATGGGTCTTACGCATGCTGTCACCATTGCTGGAAGTTAATCTGAGCAAGTTCCCAGGAGCCCGTAAGACTCTGTTTCCTTATGGTTTTGTACCTCATCCCCTGGCTCTTATAATCTTTCTTCCCTCTCTTCTGAAATGGTCCCTGAGCTCTGGGTGGGTGAGGTCTAATATAGGAGTCTTCTCCAGGGACCCACACTCTGCAGTCCTTACTCTCTACACATTGGCCAGTTCTGGCCTTTTGTGTTCATCACCCACTGTTCCATGAGGAAACTTCACTGATGAGGGGACACTTATTCTCTATGTGTGACCAGTTGTGGAACACTGAAATAGTCTCCATTTATTGCAAAAGAAGCTTCTTTGATGAGCAGTGACTGGCATACATGTCTGTAAATATAAGGATCCATATTTAGCACATAATAAGAAATTATATTTGTCTAGGGATATAATGGTCTTGGGGTATTCTCTAAGATCTATGACCTCTCCAGCAATGTGTATTTGGCTATGTTTACAGTGCTACACATGAGTTCCCTCCCTTTGAGTGGACTTTAAGTCCAATTAGGTAGCTGTTGATTACCCCCTAGATAAAAATACCACTACTGCACCAATATAGTTTGCTATGCTGGTCATTATGGCTATTAAGCTTTAAAGCCAGGGTTGGACTATTGATTGATTTTCTCACTTATCAGCTTGCATAGTGTTCTCCAAAACTATGAGAGGTAATCTTCAGGGAGGAGGCTTCCAATCAGTTCCAGCTTCAACTTCTCCAAATCCTGTGTCTTCAGTATGTCCTGTCTTCAACAATAGGGTCTTACCTTCAAGTTCTGGGGGATAATAATGAAAAGAAATCATGGAGGTAAAAGGAAAGAAGAAGCCTGAGAGAGAGAGGGATAGTAGGAGACAGGTGTTACCAAGGGGGGAATGGTAAAATGGGGATATTAAACTGGGAGGGGAATAGGGAGGGTCATACAATGGACAATAGGGACAAAGGGAAGAAGGAGCTAAAGAGAGGGGATCATGAGAGTTATTATAAGGGAGAGATGGGGAAAATGGGGGTACTTTAACTAGGGAGGGAGGAGGAATGGTCAGACAGGGAGGTAAAAATTAGAGATGAATAATGCTTAGCTGGTGTGAAAAAACAGAGGGAAATGTATTATTTCAAAACCCTAATGAAAAATACACATGCAATATCTGTACATGAGTGCACGTGTATAGCTGAAGGCAAGATAATAAGAAACATAGTGCCAGACAGGAGAAACCTCCATTCAAGTTGTTGGTCAGGGTAATCCAAGAGATTGATATATATATATATATATATTTGGTCTTTTTGATACAGGGTCTCTCTGTAGCCCCAGTTGGCCTGGGACTTGCTATGTAGGCCAGGCTGGCCTTGAACTCACAGAGATCGCTTGCCTCTGACTCCCAAGTGCTGGGATTAAAGGTGTGTACCACCACACCTGGCTGTATTTTTTAATTAATACCAAGGCATGAACATATAATTTTAGAGATCATAAAATTTATCTAGCCCTATATGTCTTTATATAGTATATATGACATAAATATAAATATTTGTGGAAATTTAGTACATGCACTAAATTACATAGTGCAGTGTATAATAAACTATATACTTGCAGATACCTTTTATACTAGATTGTGTGGAAATGTTAGTATAAATTTTATTGGTGTGTATTAATCACAATGTTTTTGGCGTCTTCATGCATGCATATGAGGCATTCTGATGATTTTCACCCCCATTACTGGAGTATCTTCTCCCTCTGATTCTCTTCCTCTTCCCTAAAGCCCCTCTTTTATGCCTTTTTCTCTTGATGTTATGGATTCCATGTATGAGAAAAACATGTGACATTTGCTTTTAGAATCTGGGCTTATTTCAATTAATGTGATCTCCTGTTCCATCTATTTTCCTGCACGTGATACCATTTCATTCATCATATTCCATTGGGTGTATGTGCTTCCTTTTCTTAGGCTGATTCCTTGACTTGGCTATTGTGAGCGGTTGAGCGGTGCTGTGATAAATATGGGTGTGTGGGTATTTCTATTTTATGTTGACTTTAATTCTTTCTAGTATATATCTAGGAGCGGTACAGCTAGATCATGTTAGTTCTACTTAGTTTCATCCTTCACAAGGCCTCCAAATTTCTCAAAGTTCAAATTATATATATTTATATATCAAATTATATGTTACATATATATTCTGTTTCAGCTCTATGCCATGCAGTGTTCCCACACAGTGCAAGAGTTAATGTGCCCTTCCATGTGCTGTGTCCTAATACTTCTTTTACATCATCACTCCTTCACGTTTAGGCTTTCTTAAATAAAAAAAGATTGCTGGAATACAGAGGGTGGAAGGCCTCGACAGTCAACCTGATAATCACTGGGCAACTACAAAGTGACCAACGGGTGAATAGTAGATAAAGTATGGAGATGTTAAACCAAAATGATTCATGTCCCAAGCAGGATATTAATTTGAGATTTCATCAGTCTCTTCAGAGTGGTGTACAATTTAAACGTGCGTTGTTCTGGGATTTTTCCATTTAACATATTCAGATCATGGTTGATTATTGGCAATTTAAACCATAGAAATCAAACTTAAAATGGAGTAGGCAGTACTGTAAAACTTTTCATTAATAAAGCTGCCATTTGAGACCATACCATGGTAAACTTTTATTTGGAGTCACTCAGCTTCAGTGATCATCAATGTACAACCACTTTTGATCTATGTAAAAACCCCCAAATATTTTCCTCATTTTCCTGAATTATTTTGAAGCAGATCTTAGACACAGTAGCATATATTAATGTGTATTTTCACCTATATTTTTTATTTTATTTCTTTAAATTTTATATGTGTATGAGTATATTGCCTGCATGTGGGTAAGTGCACCCATGTCTTGCAGTGCCCATGGAGTCAGAAGAGGGTGTTGGATTCCCCTGGAACTGGAGTTACAGATAGTTGTTAGCTGCCATGTCGCTGGTGGAATTGAACCTGGGCCCTCTGCAAGAGCAGCTGGTGCTCTTCATTGCTGAGCCTTCTCTCCAGCCCCTTCATCTCTATTTCTTTGTTTTAAAAAAATAATTTATTGAGAATTTCATACATGCATATAGGGTATTTTGATCAAATCCATGCCCACTCCCTCCCCTCCAACTACTCCCATATCTCCCCATCACTTTTTTCTGATAACTTCATGTACTCTTTCTTCTTCTTCTTTTTTTTAATGGGGCTTTTTGCTACTCTAACATTACCCTCTCTGAAGAGGTAACCCTAAAATCTTTTAATGATTAGATAAAAGCTCCCAAATGCTTTTGACATGTTTTACTTTAGACATTTTTGGCCTTTGGAATGAAGTATGTTGCTAAGAGGCCCAAGGACATTATGACTTTTAGCCATCTTTATTCTAAGGGTGAATTCTGCTGGAGAGATGGCTCAGTGGTTAAGAACACTGGATGTTCTTGAAGAAGACCCAGGTTTGATTCCCAGCACCCATATGGCAGCTAGTAACTGTCTGTAACTCCAGCTCCAGAGGACCCAACAGCCTCTTCTGACCTCCTTGGGCATTGCACGACATGGGTGAACTTACCTACATGCAGGCAATACATGCATACACATAAAATAAAAATAATAAATTAAAAAAAAATAAATCTGGGGCTTGAGAGATGGCTCAGCAGTAAAGAGCACTGACTACTCTTGCAGAGGACCCAGGTTCAGTTCCCAGGACCCACATGGCAGCTAACAACTGTAACTCCAGTTTCAGGGGATGCAACACCCTCTTCTGGTCTCTGTGGCCATTGCTTGACACAGGTGCACTTACATACATGCAGGCAGAACACACATACACATAAATAAAAAAAATTTTCTACTGTATTTTCACAAGTAGAAATTAGCAGCAATTCCTTAATACCAAAGCAATGATTCCTTAATCCAATCAAGCATCAGGGTCCATGTTTCTCCCAGATGCCTGTGTGTGTGCTTTAGAGTTTGTTTGAAGGAGGATTGAACAAGCTCACACCTGGAAGAG
The DNA here is from genome assembly GCF_000622305.1 of Nannospalax galili. Lineage (NCBI taxonomy): Eukaryota > Metazoa > Chordata > Mammalia > Rodentia > Spalacidae > Nannospalax > Nannospalax galili. The sequence continues at coordinate 3,300,434 of NW_008360314.1, forward strand.
CTCATTTTCATGACAATAGCTCCTGTTAGTAGAGATAATGGCTTTTGGAGTATAGAAGGTCACTGGATAAAAATACTTCTGATGGTTCAGCTTTCTCTATAGATCTGGTTGCCTTTCATAAAAATGTGAGCCTCTCTCTACTTCACTATTTTCTCCAGCCCAAGGAATCTTTTGAGGTGTTGGCTTTCTTGCAAAAGAAACACAACTGTCTAAATAAACAGTGACCCAAGTGTCTGATGACATTTAATTTGAGCACCTAATGTTTCTGCGGTGACCACAGCTTCCATGGGTCTGCGGTGTGCTCTTTCATCTATCTTACCTTGTCAGAAATCTCAGTTTGACCTTTTCTTTCCCCACAATCTATACATACATAGTAGAATTTTGAAAGTATTTTTGGCAATCAAGATTTTCTTCTGATCCTTGTGTGAAAAAAGAAACATTTATGATCTTGAAAAAGCATATGTTAACTTCCTTTGAATTCTTTAGATCAGCTAAAAGATAAATTTGCCATTTTAAGAGTATACTATTGAAAAGATCTGTCTTCAAAGGGAGCCCATGCAGGAGTGCTTTTTTATCTTAGGGAATTTATATTTTTTAAAGGAAACAGCAACCAAATTTGAAAACCAGAGTGCACTCAATGGATCAACATTTCAAAGAACCATGTCTCAAAAAATAGAGCTTTTGATTCCTCAAAATGATCTCTGAAGTCCCATCTTGAAATACATAAATCAACAAATTGAATTTTAATGGAAAATCAAGGGTATTTTTAAAGGCTCTTGAGTGAGGCTTTGAACAATACGAAGGTAGGGAGTTATCAGCTTGTAAAACAGCGTTGACTTCACCCCAACGACTTCATTTTAAAGTAAGAGGATAAAATATCAAGGACAAATGAAGGAAGAAGCTTGTTTAAAATAGCAGCTGAACATCCCGCCTTTCCCTTTCTGTGCTTAGTTATCTGCCTGCTCAGCCCTCTGACTTTCTATCAACCACTAGATTCTTAACTATGTATTCTACATGCACTTCAAAGCATGGTAGATGTCTTTGTAATTGTCATAACGTATTTGCCTTTTGGTGATAGAATTGATTAGAAGAGGGGCTGGAGAGATGGCTCAGCTGGGTTTGAATCCCAGCACCCACATGGTAGCTAACAACTGTCCATAGCTCCAGTTCCAGGGGATCTGACAGCCTCTTCTGACCTCCATGGGCATTGCACGACATGGGTGCACTTACTTATATGCAGGCAATACACACATACACATAAAATAAAAATAATAAAACCATGACACAGTCTAGAGTCAACGGAGAGGAAAGTCAGAGTGGCCTGTGGCCATGTCTACGGAGGACTGTCATGACTGCTATGGGCAGGCGGCACCATCCCTGGCAGATGGGCCTGGGCTATGTAAGAAAGCTAGCTCAGCATAAAGCTGGTGAGCCGTCTTCTTCCATAGTTTTTATTTCAAGTTTCTGCTTGAGTTCCTGTCCTGACTTCCCTCAGTGATGGACTGTGATCTGGAAGTAGGAGCAAAATAAACCCCTCCCCCGAAGTTGCTTGGTCATGGTGTTTCATCACGGCAACAGAAAAGAAACGACGCTCCACACAGTGACCGCAGTGGCTCTGGACATGCCAGTCTGTGGAGCTGTGAGTGTGCAAGGAAGTTCTTGTGAATCTACATCAAGTGAGCGTTTGGCTTACATCATTGAATGAAAGAAATAAAAATATGTATTATTTTATATTTTTTTAGAAGTGCCTTAATTTATGACTTTCTTTGATCCCTTACTATAAAAACCTCACGAGGCGCTGGTGAAATGGCTCAGTGGGTAAGAACACTTGCTCTGCAAGCATGAGGACATGAGTTCAAATTCCTAGCACCTAGATAAAAAGTCAGGCAAGGCTGTGCATGTAACCCCAACATTGGGAGGCGGATACAGGAGGATCATGAGAGCTCTCTGGCTGGGCAGCATGGCAGAAATGAAGACCTTGGTTCAGTGAGAGACCCTGTCCAGGGATAAGGCAGATAACAACAGAGGAAGACATCTGAGGTCCTGCTCTGGCTTCTACATGCATTACACAAAGTAGCATGTACCTGCAGACACTCACACACATGCAAAACACACACACACACCAAAAAACTAAAAATAGGGGCTGAAGAGATGGCTCAGCAGTTAAGAGCAACTGGCTGCTCTTGCAGAGGACCTGGATTCAAATCCCAGCACCCACATGGTGGCTAACAACCATCCGTTAACTCCAGTTCCAGGGGGCTCTGATACCCGTTTCTGTCCTCCACTGGCATTGTATGACACAGGTGTATTTATGCACATGCAGGTGGTATACTCATCACAGAAAAAAAATAATAAATGAAATATTAAAAAAAATGATTAGAAGAGTAGACCCACCATGTTATATCCAATAATTCAATGAATTTTCAATAGAGATTTTCTTGTACCTGTTTAATTATATAATACTCAATATAGAATCACATGGATTTTATGTATATTAAATCTTTTCAAAATAATTCTGAGACCTGTATTATGATTATGTGTAGACGTGGAGGCTCTGAAACATAGAGCTACATGGTCTAGTCCTCATTGTCCAGAAACTGGCATGCTGTGTTTGGCAGTACTGGGGTTGAACCTGGGGGCCTCAAACATGCTAGGTGACCACTCTACGACTGAGCTATATGTAGCTCCAGCTCTTGGAATCCTTTAGGTTTGGGATTTTGGATTTGGAATTTGTGAATTTGTGTATGCATTCCACTTCACTGGACTGATTTTCCTATGAATCATGTTATAAAGGGCCACATTTTAAAAAATGAGCAAAATAAGAGTTTTTGGCCAAGAGGTGTTTCCCTTTGAGAAAAACTGAAAAAAAAAAAAAGCAAATATGCAGGAGAAATTGAGTGATCATCAAAAGTGCTGGAAAATCCTTTCAAGAGTGTGATGAAGGCCCTATGTTAGTGTTACCCTCGCACCTTCCTGCACCATGTGTTCTTTCAAAGGGGATCAATTTTGTTGGCTGCTAAGACTCCTATACATGCTGTTTACAAATAATACGTAGTCTTTGAGAAATGAGATTATTTTTCATCTAAGGCTATGCCAATATGTCATCATGAATAAAGAAGCTTATTAAATCTTAAAATTCAAAAACATGAAGATAATTGGTTAATACGCCACATATTATGTATTAATTTTAAATATTATATAGTTCATGATTCATTGGGACTATTTAAGTTCTATACAGAAAGGATTCAAAAGAGGTGTACTGTCTTGCCATGCACATGGTCTGCTTCTGTTTAGCTTGTTTTCATCCAGTCCTGACATCCTTTCTTTTTGTTAGCAGAATACACAAAGACCTTAAAAGTTCTCTGACTTTGGGTTGCAATGGAGTAGAGATTTCATTTCATAAACAGAAGTTCTTCTCATCAGACCTCCTTCTAATGTTATTGAAACAAATGTTTTATATTTTTACTTCAATAACATTTATGCTATTTGATATGAACTAAAAAATATGAAAGCTCTTTAGAGTTTGAACAATCATCATGGATGTCTCAAGTCCTCAGTAGAGTTTTGTGTGAAAACATCACTGCCCTGGGTTGTCAACAGATAATTGTTTCTGTGAATATTTGTGTTTAAGGCCCTGTGATCTGTATGATGATTCATCTTGACTCTCAGTTGATTGGATCTGGAACCAACTAAGACACACCTCTGGGTGGGGTTGTGAGGACATTTACATTAAGGATTAACTGAGGGGCGAAGGCCCTCCCCTGCAGTCCTGGAGTGGGCAACACCTTTCTGTGGGTTGCTCAGATATAGGGAGGATAGAGGAGAAAGTGTGCTGCTTATGCGTCCGCAGTCACTTCTTGCTGCTGAATGCCTTGCTTTTTCTTGCTACTGCTGCTGTTGCTGCAGCCTCCTCTATTATCAGACTCCAAATCGATCTTCCAGTGTGGATTGAAGACCAGTGGCTCTCAAGGCATCTTCTGGACCTTCAGTGACTGTGTGGAACTGCTGAGGTTTCTGGCTTCTTAGAATAAACAGCTTTAGGGTTCTCGGTATGTCCAGCACGCCATTGTTGGACTTACGTAGCCATACTGTGTAAACCATTCCAGTAAACTTCCTTTTAACTTTGTTCCTCTAGAGAGCTCTTCCAAACACAAGTGTTGACTGATATGTTTACACTTGGCCCCAGGTCCTCTTGTGGGATGTGTTTTTCTAACCCACAGGAGCGATGGGTATAGTGTGTGCCTGTGGGAGAAGGCAAAATCAAAGCTTTGTGTTACCCTCTCCCCAGTGCTGCCTGCAAGAAGTTCATGCCAGGAAGGAGGATGTCTGAATGCAGAGCATCCTGTGCACAGGTGTTCCGATTCCCCATCGTTCAGGAGTGCCCTTGTCTCTATGGTTTCTTAATTTCATCTCATTTAAAAGCTTTTGGTTAGTATGCAGTTTAATTTTCCATTGGTGTTACTATATACCCCCATTTCTTATATATTCGCCTTATTTAATTTACCACCATTTGTCTTCCACTTTTCCTTTTTTCTATAGTTTATTGCCACTTATTTACTGTGGTCTTTTGTATTTATCATTTCTTATTTTAAATTTATTCTGCAACTGTTCAGATATTTACTACTTTAATTTTTTTCTACTTCTTGTTTTAATTTATAGATATTTAACTTGCTTTCATGTTTCATTCCTTTAATGTTTTAAAAGATTTTTGATATCAGTCATTTTAAAGATATACATAATTTTTACTTTTTATTTATTTATTTATTTATTTATTTATTTATTTATTTATTTGTGTGTGCTTTGCCTGCATGTATGTAATTTCATCCACATCCTTCAGTATTTATTTATTTATTTTTATCTACTTGCCACAGCACATGTGGAGGCCAGAGGACAACTTGCAGAAGCTGGTTCTCTCCTTCCAGTATGTGGATTCTGGGGACCAACTTCAGGTTTTCAGGCTTGAACTGCCTTTACCTACTGAGCCATCTCACTGGTCTTTTAAAGGTATTTTAAGTGTTCATAGCTCTTCATATTTTATGCTTGGCTTTAAATACTTTTCATTTAAGTTCTTAATGTTTTGGTCTCTTTTCCAGTGCTTTAGTCTTCTAATTCTTGTGCTTATCATGAGCCATTCCTTTTTTGTTAAATTATAATTCTGTTATTTTGTGTGCGTTTGTGTGTACAGATGGATGTGAGTGTGTTGCTCATGCATGTAGAAGTCAGAACTCCATGTTGGTGTTGTGCCTCAAGAACTGTCTGCTTTTTCAGTGATTTATTGTTTTCTTTTAAATCTTTTGTTTAATATTTGTGCATGGATGTGATGTGTTTGGGTCTAAACCACCCTCCATTCTCTCCCTCTAAACACTCACTTATCTCTTCCAACTTCTTATGCTCTCTTTCTTTTTAAAAAAATGTAATACTCACTGAGTCCATTTAGTGCTGCCTGTATATGCATGGGGTATAGGATCATCTATTGGGGCATGGCCTCTCATGGCCTGCATCCTTCAAGAAAATTCACTTTCTCTCCCAGTAGCTCCCCATGTAGAGTTAGGGCTTCATCAGCCTTTCCCTATCCATGCTGGGATTTGGCTGGCTTGACCTTGTGCACGTCTTGTTAACACAGCCCCAGCTGTTACGAGTTCTGACACAGAGTCTGTCACCTGGATTTGAAGCTTCCCAAAGAGGCTATTCTGGCTGGCCAGGGAGCCCCATCTCTTTCTGCCTCTCCAGTGGTGGTATTACAAGAATGTGCCAACATGCCTGACATTTTACATGGGTGCCGGGGATCAGACTCCGGGTCTCTATGCACTGTACCAACTCAGCTGTCTCCCCAGTATCTATGAATCCATTTCTGAATGATGTTTGAGGTCATATCAGCAAAGACTGTGCTGGATTTTTTTTTTTTTTTTGTCAACTTGACACAAACTAGAGACATCCAGGAAGAGGGAACCTCAGTTGAGGAATTTTCTCCAGTGTGGGCATGTCTGTAGAGCATTTTCTTGATTGTTGAGTGATGTGGGAGGGCCCAAGTCACTGTGGGCAGTGCCAGCCCTTGGGAGGTGGTCCTGGGTTGTATAAGAAAGCAGACTGAGCACAGGCCAGAGGAGCAAGCCAGTAAGCAGAGTTCCTCCATGGTCTTTGCTTCAGTTCCTGCCTTTAGGTTCCTACCCTAACTTCCTGTCCTGTATTCTTTTGATGATATACTGTGGCCAGATGTATCAGTCAAATAAACCCTCTTTTCTCAAGTTGGTTTTGGTCAGAGTGTTTTATCACAGCAACAGAAAGCAGCTAGGACAGAGGTATAAGGACAGCAAGGCTAACTCCTGTGAGGCTCCGCACTGCAAGAAGGGGCTGTAGCATTGTTCTCTATGTGCCCCACAGCCAGCCACCCTATTATTCAGTGTCATAGGTTCTCTCTTTGCAAACATCAATGATCAAGCATTTCCTTGGCTACTCAAACACAGTGTATATTCATCCTGTTTAGGATAATCATGATATGTATCAATAGAACTTACAGTGCTGTTCTTCTATTTTGAGAATGATTCTATTTGTGGGCAAAAAGATGTTGGAAAGCTTTTTATTGTGATATAAAATAAATTACAGGTATTTTGGGAAAATCCTATTAACAATGTTAGAAATGTTAGGAAATGAAACTAAGTGAGATTCAAACTTGTCAGTAAGACCCTGAAAGAATTTGCAAAACTATTCAGGGGTGCTGGGATTCTTGACTAATGTACTTGAGGCTCAAGGAGCCTAAGTGTCTTCCTTCTTGCACTAACTCAATGGTTCCTGGTGACTTTGTTGCACCATAAAAGCATGAATAAGGAGAGCAGACTCCACTGAGAAGAGCTGGGGTGCTAGCAGGCACGTGCAGTGAGTCTAGTCTAGCAATCTCTGCAACGATCTGTCTTGCGCATGCTCATCCTTGGCTCTCCTGTTCTTGTCCTGATTCTATCCACACTGTTTTTTTCAGTCCATCCTAACAAATTTCATCCTATGTGTGGCTTCCTTCCAGCCATGGGATTTTATAGTGCAAAGTAAGCTCAGATGAGAGGCATCCAGGCATGGAATTTTAGCCATGCCTTTATTGAGCAGGTAAACTTTATAAAGTAATTACTATCAACAAAACCCCACATACCACCAAAAAAAGAGGGATAAAATATATCTTTCCCATTAATCTATTGCTGTATCTGTCTTTGTGAGAAATCAGGGAGTGGTATTGAAGGACATTTTGTTCCACTAGTCTATCTAGAATAAGAACAGAAAGAGAACCATTTTATTTCAGTGTGTGTGTGTGTGTGTGTGTGTGTGTGTGTGTGTGTGTGTGTGTGTGTAGGCATGCCAGTGTGGGCATGTGGAGGTCAGAGGACAACTTGCAGGAGTTGGTTCTCTCCTATTTCGTGGATCCCTGGTATCAAGCTCAGGTCATGAGGCTTCACAGCAGTTTGCTTTACCTGTTGAGCCATCTCACCAACTCCAAAGACCATTTTATGATGCTTAACTGTGATGATTCAGACTATGGTGCACTTAGGACATAAATGTTTAACCCTTTCCTTTTCACTTGGATAATCTTTGCTAAGTTCTCCTCTGAACCTTGCTTGATTTTCAAGGCTCAATGAAGGGAAGACACATTACTCAGCTGGGCACAAATGCCTGAAATTCCAACAATGCCAAATAGTGATGTGTCCTTCACCAGCTTGGAGCCTTCATCCACTCGGTCCCCAGTGGCTTCCTCCTTCTACTTGACCTGTTGATTATTCATGAGAATTTCAAGTACTACTGAGCTCTAAATGATGTCTTGGTTCAAGCATCATCTAGATTGCTCTACTTGAAACTGTCTGATAGATGATCTCTTATATTACAGATGTAAACTGAATGATTCACACAATACAAACAAGCTAGTCATGAAGTTCTCTTGCATTTGATAGGTTTTCTAGAGTGGCACTCTAGAACTACTGACACTCTTTTCTAGAATTATGACTGATTCTACTCCCAATATAAAGGCAACCCAGAGAATTGGATTGAATAGATTCAGGAAAAAATGATCTCACATATTTAAGGCCTTAGTGGTCACTATTCCCATTCGTGATGCCCAATTATTTGAGAAATAAGCCATAAATTGTGTGATCGGTGATTCTTCACTCAGACGTTGAGACTCCTGGGTTTTGATAGTATCTATCTCTCCTAGTCTTGCTACTATTTTCTGAAGACTGTCTCAGTATAGAATTATTTATAGCTTTTGGGATTTCTGGACATAATAGGATGGCCTTTTAAATGTCCATTATTGAGTGTATCTGAGGGCTGGAATTAGCAGTGGAGTTAGCAACACTTTCCTTCCAGTCTTTGAGCACTGCTCCCTCAAGGGTGAGTCTCAATGATAAAAGCAAGTTGTATATTTCTATTCATGGGGAAGATGTCTTATTTCAGTTCTTTCCTGGAGGTCACAGAGATATATGAGGAAGAAAAGCACTTAGCTGGACAGTTAGTACTTTCTTCGCTCTTCCTGTTAAACCCAAGGAATGAAGGAACAAATGAGGATCTCTCATACATATAGAAGGGCTGTAGAGATTGAAGCTCTGGAAATCTTCATGGTCTGTTCCTCTTCTAGAGTTCTATTGCAAACTATGGAAAGACTCAGTTCTCATTTCCCTCATGTCCTTCCCTCTCCTCAGTCACTCCTCTTTTACTTTTCTCCTCTTGCTTTTCATCCCCTCCCTTCTCCTCTCCTCCCCACCTTTTCATGTTCTTTCTCACTCCTCCTTTCCCCCCCTGTGTTGGGGATTGAAACAAGGGTTTGTGCATGCTAAGCAAGAGCTCTACCGTTCAGCTATACTCCAATCCATGCATTTCTTTCTCTCTCTCTCTCTCTCTCTCTCTCTCTCTCTCTCTCTCAAATCAGTACTGTATGATACAAAAGATAGCAAAATCAGTTAGTATTAGATGAGTATAAAAGCTAAAATTATTTAAGAAAAATATTTTACTGACTTGAATTTTTATTTACTTTAAACATATTTACGAATGTAATTAAATTTAAAGTGCACTTTTCAGATTTGTTTAACACTTCTTTAAGAACTTAAAAATGGTATGAAGAATGATTGGTGAATAAAAGTGGAATTTACAAAACTGTTTTTGTAAGTATCAAGAGCATCAGAGCAGCTCCCATCTGAGGTCCTGATCTCTGGATAATAACTGTCTTGCAAACAGAAATGGGTTTCTTGTTTTTATAACTGCTTTAAAATGAATAAAATTGCAGAGCTCTATTCTTTTGACATTTTCAGTATTATGATTGCCCTATACAATCAGCTGCTTCTCTAATATTTTATCTTGCCAAATTAAAGTGAGAAAACCCCAAATGGGTTACAGGCCGAATTGTAATAAGAACTTCAACAGAACGACTGGTTTCTCTCTAAACCTGTATGTCCACTTACAAACACACGGGTAAAATATTCATACACAGGTCTGGAGAAGTGAATTTTAGTAAGTGAACAGAAGCACTGTGTCATCGACTTACACAATCTGCTTCGGTATTGATTTCTTACTTTTTAAGTTTTCAATCAAACTAATTTTCAAGAGTGCCTTACTAAGGCATGTTGGTTTGTGTGTGCTTCTGTGTGTGCATATGTGCATATGTGTGGACATAGGTATATAAATTTGACATATTAGTTTTCATGAAACTTGCATGGATTAATACAGTGGAAGATGAAGTTAAAGGGTGACCTGTTTTCAAATGGTCGATTTAAAAGTGAAATGTAGTATGAAATTAAAGTCTTACTAAAAGTTTAGCGAATAGTCAGAAGAACTTGAGAATTATTTAGTAATAGTACAAGGGTTTTCAGTGTTCAATGATACATTCTTGTTCCAGGGACTGAAAATAATACATGTGTAACATCCAAAGAGCTTTGCAATGATGTTGAGTTATAATACTCTCAGATTCTTCATGCTAACAATATTTGCACAACTAGAGTGGATAGGAATGGTCAGCTGATTTAGCTACATTCTTGTTACTCGTATAGCCTTAATGTGTGTATTTCTCTTTCTTTTTTGGGAGAGAGAGATTTTTGATTCATTTGTTTTCATTTTGTGTGTATGGATATTTTAAAAAATATTTTGTTTACTTTTATTTTATATGCATTAGTGTATGGCCTGCATGTATGTAAGTGAACCTGTGTTGTGCAATGACCACAAAAGTCAGAAGAGGGCATCAGATCCTCTGGAACTGGAGTTACAGATGGTTGCTGGCCACCATATAGGTGTTGGGATTCAAACCTGGGTCCTCTGCAACCAGTGCTCTTAATTCCTAAGCCATCTCTCTGGACCCGTGTATGAATATTTTACCTGTGTGTTTGTAAGTGTACTTGTGTCAGATCCCTTGGAACTGGAGTTATGGATAGTTGTTAGCCACTATGTGAGTGCTGGGAACTGAACCCAGGTCCTCTGCAAGAGCAGCCAGTGCTCCTAACCACTGAACAATCTTTCTAGCTCGGGATGGGGACTTTTATGAGATTTTATAAATGTGGTGTTATTCATGCTAAAGGAATATTAAAATACTCTGAATTTTATAGCATGTGAGACAGCATCACAGAGAAATAGTGCATCCAATTTTCTCTTCCCAACAAAGCTCCTTGGAAAGTAGGTCAGGAGCTAGTGTTTCATTTTAGAATATCATTTAAATATTTAAATGGTGCTCATGTGAACCTGACAGCTCATGTTGTGGTTGGCTTCCACAGTCACATTCCCCATAATTTGGTGTTCTTAATGGTTTGCTGTCATTCATTTCATAACATTTCTAAAGTCTATATTAATTATGGATCTGAATGCTCACAAGGGAATATATATTTGTACAAATGAGTATTTGCATATATTCTGATCCATATAGGGTGCTTTATTTCCTCCTTTATCTACACACTTGCACTGTGCTGTTTTATTATATAATTTGTTCTTTTTGCTTGGCTTACACAGGCCACTTATGTAATTTGGAACATGTAGATATCAAGAGGTATAATTTAATTTTTAAAAGTTTCCTTGTTTTGCATGGAGTCCCCAAGTTTTTAATTTTGCTAATTGCTCTCCTACTAATAGATGCTTAAACATATCCTCTTAACTCTTTATGTATTAATCTACATATATTTTGTAGTCTACATATCCTATTTATTCTGAGAGAAAAGTTTCTCAGACATTTTTGAGTTCTAAAGGTTTGTGAATTCAAAATTTGACAGTTACTATGAAGCTGCTTGCCTTTAAATCATGCATCATTTTTCTGTACAAGGTTTATATCACACTACTATTGACATTTACTGTAAACAATTTGCCGAGTTTTATCCTGTTTGTTTTTAAATTTCTTGTGGAGTGTGTGTGTGTGTGTGTGTGTGTGTGTGTGTGTGTGTGCTTGTGGAATCCAGTGATTGACTTTGGCTGCTTTCCTCTATCTTTCTCTACCTTGTATTTTTTGAGACAGAATCTCTCACCTGGCCTAGAGCTCACCGATTCTACAAGACCAGCTGATTAGCAAGCCCAGGAATCCCACTGTCTTCCAGCACCTGACCGCAGACCTGAGGTTACTGATGCGTGCCACTGTGCCTGACTTTTTGCATGGATGCTGTTTATCTGAACTCAAGTCATTATGCTTGCATGACAAGCACTTTACCAACTGAGTTATCTGTCTATGCAGCTCCTGCACCCATTTGTTTTACCTGGATTTTCTGTGTTGCTGATGATCCTTAGCAGCTTTTCAAATTTTTAGTAATCATTGGGATTTCTACTTTTTGAATCTCCTATGGATGCTTTTAGATTTCAATTTTGTTTTTTTCCTATAGGAATTTTTTTGTATTTCCTTAAATATTCTGATATTATTTCTTGTATATATCAGAGATATTTTCTTCTCTTTTCTCACTTATTTAACTTTGCTTATGATACATTACTATACTAAAGCTTATAAAATATGCAACCAGTTTTTCATTTTTCCCTAAGAAGTCTTTGTACTTTGTCACACTGATCCAAATTTCTTTTTATAATACAAGATGTTAAATTTATTTATATTTATCCGCTATGTCTTCTTGTACAATTTTTATAGCTTTATTTTTCAAAGTATTTGATATGGGACTTTTTGTGTTTAACATAAGGTAGTGATCTAACATTATCAAAATTTATTCTTTTATCATTTCTCTATCTTCTTATACTACTTATTCTTTCAAGTAATTATTATCAATAATCGGTTATAAATGTGATTTTGCCTTTTTACCCTAAATCTTGCAGAAATTCTGACTGAAATTGCCTTAAGCATATAAAACCATTTTTTAGCATGACTTCTTTTTTCCTTAGGGAACATTAGTGGATGATATATTTTGAGTTATTGCAAGTGAAAAACATGCTACCACTGACGCTCTGAGATGGCAGGTATGGGGGTGGAGCAAATGATTTCAGGAAATATTAGACATGTTGGCTCACAGCTCTAGAGTTTTGTGAGGGAACTCTGATGAGAGCCCATTTTTAGATAACATTATACTCTTTCCGGCAAATGCTGCACTTCATTTTCTCTGTTATTGGTATATGTTATCAGGATTTTTCCTGTCCTTTCTTTCTTGATCCTCAGTAAAACTTCAAAAAAATTTTTTAAAGTTTTTATTATATGTGTATGAGTGTTTTACTTGCATGTCCTGCAATGCCCACAGAAGCCAGAAAAGAGTTTTGGATTTCCTGAAACTGGAGTTCTGGACTGCTGTTAGCTGCCATGTGGGTGCTGGGAACTAAACCCCAGTTCTCTGCAAGAGCAGCCAGTGCTCTTGTTCACTGAGCCATCTCTTCAGACCCTCAAGTAAAAATTTCAACTTGAGCCATCTTCTTTTTCTTTCAGCGAAGGGAATCTTGTTTTATTTCTCCCATCATTGCTTTTCTTTTATTAATTTCTTTCTTTCTTTTTTAATAGAACTACCTTTGTGCGGATATTATATCTGTGTCAAAGTTTAATATCTCTTATCACAATTTAAAATTTCCAGCTTTCTATTATGTAACAACCTTGAAACTAATATTCTATATAATTGCGTTTTTTATTTTTCAGTGTCTCTATAGAACTTTAATTTCTGAAATCTTATTTTGTGTTTCCCAAGTTATTTATACCAATTCTCAAATTGCTTCTTTACTGTATCAATCTGAGATTTTAATGCAGTATCTTCTTGTGTATAATTAGATGATTGAATAAATGTTTCTCTCACTATTTTCTCTCTCCAATGTGAAATACAAATTGATTCTTATTTGTCAATAAATGATTCAGACAGATCCACTTGGAAAAGTGATTATTATTTGTTGTTGTTGTTATTGTTGTTAATGTTTGCTGAAGTTCTTTGTGGGTCCTGTGCTGGGATACTTTTTATGAGTTTTTATTGTGTGGCTGGAGAGATGGCTCAGCAGTTAAGAGCACTGACTGCTCTAGCAGAGGACCCCAGGTTGGCTCCTCACACCCACATGGTAGCTAACAACCACCAGTAACTCCAGTTCCAGTGGATCTGATGTCCTCTTCTGGCCTCGGTGGACTTTGCTTGCACTTATATACACACAGGCATAACACTCATACTTGCAAGATAAAATAAATACAGTTGTCATTGTTGGAAATTCCTAAATAAAATAGATTTTTAAAAAACAGCAAAAAGGAATTGATTCTATGAAATGAGAAAGGAATTTACTTTTCTTCTATTAAACTTGCTTCTAAAGTACTTAGCTGTGCTTGTTTATAATAGTTTCATCTGGTGTTCAAACCTAGTCCCATCATGAATCATTGCTTACCCTGGTGATATGCAGGCACTGGCACTGCTGAGAGATGTAAGCAAATGCATGCAGTTTCCAAAGCACTCCTGAGGTCCAGCCTGTGTCCCTCAGACCTTGAGAAGCATGCAGGTGACCTGGTTTTCCAAAAACTGGAGGGGTGCTTGGCTCCAGTGACAGTATGAGAAGAGAAGACTATAGACTCTGGATTCCCCAGAGCCATTGGCCCAGGCTGCTGTAACCATGGCAAGGGCACAACTCGATGTGTAAATACCCCCAGTGAGGACCCCAGATATCATCAAGACTGTGCAAACAAGTGATTCCACCAGTTCAAGAAGTCAGGGACTTAGGCTTCTCAGTACATACCTTACTTTGAATGTCTTCCTCCTCAATGTTTGGAGTATTAAGTCATTCTGGTAGACCTAAAAGAGTCATAAGCATGTCAGATTTCCTCATGTATATTTTAGAGAAAGCCCATGTACTTACCATTGTTATTATTTTATTTTATTTCATTTGTGTTTGTGTGCACGTGCGTGCGTGAGTGTGTGTGTGTGTGTGTGTGTGTGTGTGTGTGTGTAATGTACATGTTTGGTGCATGCATACAAAGACCAGAGCAAGACATAGAGTAGCTTCTCCTATTGCTCTCTGCCTTATTGCTTTGAGACAGGGTTTCTCACCGAACCAGAAGCTTGCTGTTTAGACTAGAATGGTTTAGAGTCTGTCTCTGTTCTTCAGTGTTTAGGTTACAGGTACATGAAGCCATGCCTGGGGTTTATGTAGGTAGCAGGGATTTAAACACAGGCCCTCGTGCTTACAGAGAAAGTGCACTTACCCACTGAGTCTTTGTCCCAGCCCTTACATTTGCTATTTTCGATGGACATGTAGGTAGGGACATGCATAAAGCTCATTCTGGGGGATATATGCAGCATCATTCTCTAGAAAGCATCAGAAAATAAAGATTTCCATTTTGAATTATGGGCAGAATAAATAGTACAATAACACTTAATACTGAGTCTTTATTCTTGTTTTCACCCAGCCAGGGGCCAATTCCTTTCCTGGAGGAATCTTTATACCTTATATGGTCACCAGGAGGCAGTGCAATTCAAAAGAAGCATTTATTTCATCTACTGTGAAAGCTTTTTTTTTTTGTTTGTTTTAAATTAGGAAGAATGATGTATGGTAACACTTGTGCTTGAAATATTCCATAGTAAAATTTTAATGTTTCATGCAATATGGAAATAAGATTGCTAGGATTTTGAAATAAATATTGTCTAAGTAAAAATGACACAAATCCCAATATGAGAATTTTAGATTTGTCAGATGGAAAAACTCCATTTATATATTAAGAAAAATTGAGGTGAAATATAAGGACTTGAATCTTTCTATGCAAACAAATAAAAATAAAGAAAACTGCATCTATTTCATATATTTTAATTATATACACGAGAATAGCACAAATGTATAATAACAGAGTTTTAAAATTCTACTCTAAATGCAAGAATAATTCAGTGGCTGTAACAGGACGAAAACAGGAAAAAAGTCAAGTTTTCAGCAACAGCAGTAGTACAAGGTGAACAAAGACAAATGGGATGTAATGGAAGCTGTTGGAATTACAGATACTCCAGAGAAGATGATGCTATGAAAAGGGTGGCCTCTGAGGACTGGCTTCATGACTCAGGGCTTTAACACAAACCATCAGAACCTGTTTCCTCAAGACAAATGGACATCATACTCCTGCCCCTCTACACTTTGTCATTATAAAGTGAAGCTAACTCTACAGTAAATCCTGAAACAGTTGTCTATGATTGTTAGGTAACTAGTTAGATGTTAGCAGGCTTGGAGGTCACTGGGGCTGCTCATACACCTCATAATCAACAGGAAAAAAGGACTGGAACTGCAGGGCTCCTGTTCCTGGTCAAAAAAAAAAAAAAAAAAAAAAAAGGATCTGAATCATTTCTCATGCTAGAATCAGAACATGACACCTTCAGTTGCCAGACAGTCAAATGATTATCTCAATCTGAATTCAGGAGCCTTGTAAGAGTTTTTGATAAAGAACAATGACATACTGTCACTCCCTCCTACATGAATCAATCCAGAGCATTTGATTACCTGGAAAGTACAAAGACTCTCAGGAAAACTTGTCTGTTCTAGAAACTTGAGAGATAATGTAAAACCTGCCACAAATTTAAACTGGTAGAAGTGTTCCTTTGGCCATTGTCAGCTCTTACTCCTTGAGAGTGTGTTCCATATTACTGGTAATAAACTTGGTCTGTCTTTCACGCTACTCTGCATCTACTGTGAATTCTTTGAACAGAGGTCTCAAGGGCCAAAGCTACAGTTTCGTTTCTGTTGTTGTGATAAAATATCCTACAAAAATCAACTTAGTGGAGAAAGGATTTTTTTTTTTAACTCACAATTCCAGGTTATAGCTCATTATTGTGGGGAAGTCAAGGTCACAGGAACTTGTGACAGCTGGTCACATCACATTCACAGTCAAGAGCAGAGAAAAATAAATGCACACATACTCACTTGCTTGTGCTCAGCTCAATGTCTCTACTCTTATACAGGCCAGGATTCCCCACCTAGAGAATGGTGTTACCCACAGGGAGCTGGGTCTTCCCACATCAGTTTTCTTAAGATAAACCTCCCCTAGCATAATCACAGGCCAACCCAATGTAGATAATCCTTCAGTGAGATTCTTTCCAAGTGATGCTAGATTGTGCCAAGTTGACAATTAGAGCTAACCATCACAGCAAGGGAACTTAGGGAGTCCAGACTGGGATCCCAATGACATGATATGTCTCTCCATTTCTTTCTTCCCAGCTCTGTTCAGATGTCAATGCCACCATTACTGCTCTTGTGAAGGCTTCTTGACCCCCATGTTTTTACAGAGCACCACATTATTGTTTCTAGATTCCTTAGTTAGAGCAACAGTTTACACAGATGGCCATTCTCTGGTGCTCCAAACATGGGCCTCATTTGGCTTCAAATACTATTTTGCCCCTTACTTGAGGCCATTCCTTCTCAGTCTCATTTGTTGGCTCATGTTGTCCCCAATCCTGGATGTGAGAGTACTAGGTCCAATCTTTGACACTTTCACTGACCTACTATTCCCATGTTAACATTGTTTGACTCATGAAGGTAAATATTATTTATATGCTCTAATTAAAACTTGAACTCTCTGGGGCTGGAGAGATGGCTCAGCAGTTAAGAACACTGGTTGTTCTTGCAGAAGACCCGGGTTCATATCCCAGCACCCATATGGCAGCTAACAACTGTCCATAACTCCAGTCCCAGGGGATCTGACAGCCTCTTCTGACCTCCGTGGGCATTGCACGTCATGGGTGTGCTTACTTACATGCAGGCAATACATGTATACACATAAAATAAAAATAATAAATAAAATTTTAAAAAAGTTAACAACAAAAAAGCCCTTGAACTCTCCAACCTGAACTCTCTCCTAAGGCCTAGATTGCATGTCCCACTTTTCCTTTTGATCAGTCCACTTGGGAAAGCACTCAAAATTCATTTTGTCAAAACTGTAGTACTTCATATGACACCAGTAAATCCATTTTTCCTTCAGCTCAGGGAAAGGCAGGCATGTCTTTCCAGGTGTTTGGAACAGACCTTGAGGTTCTTCTTGCAGGGATAAGTGTTCATCCATTAGGAAATTCTATTGGTTCCACCTGAAGTCACCTTCTGACTCTAACTACTCATTATCTCCTCTGCTAACACCCTTCTCCAAGCCTCCATCAAACTTTGTTTGGATTATTGAGTCCATTTTCTGAGGAACTAGCATTCCTAAGGAGTCCCTGCCAATTTTAATTTTTTAAAAAAATTTATTTTATGTGTATGAGTGTTTTGTCTGTCTGTGTGTAAATGCACTACATACATGCAATGCATGTAACCTCAGGTCTGGAGTTACAGGTGGTTGTTAGACTCCATGTGGTTCCTGGGTACTGAACCTGGGTCCTCTGCAAAAGTAGCAAGCCAAGTGCTCCTACCTGTTGAGCCATTTCTCCAGCCCCAAAATGTGTGCTCAGCATAGTAAGCAGAATGATACTTTGGGAAGGATCAGTTTATGTTACTCATTTTCTCCAACCCCTTGCTTCTATCACTTAAAATCAAATCTACTCATTAGTATGACTCATAAAGTCTTATGCCTCCAAAGTTCCCTCTCCTCTTGTGGGCTGCCTCTCCAGCTTTATCACATACTCTACTCTGGCATCCTGGCTACATTGGTACTCATCAAACACATCAGGCAGGTTCCTATATCAGGACTGTTTCCTTTTCTGCTCCATACATTAGGGTGCCTCCATCTCCGAAGTTGTTTCTAAGCATGGTTGGTACATAGCTGGGCTGTGTGGAGGATCAGATTCAAATACCCATAAAGGCAGTTGAAAGTTGGTATTTAAATTCCTTTCTATTTCTAAGACCATAACTTTACTAACAAGAGGAATGAATTCATTGTATACTATATGAAATTTATTTTGTTCCCCATGGGTCCTAATTAGCTCAATTGTGACAGGCTAACATGAGAATATTTCTACTTTATACAAGTTCTTTATATAAAACCTTTTAATAGTGAACACATTTTACTCATGAACTTTAGTTGATATTTCATTTGCAGCACATAAAATCAACACACCCATGCCTTGACCCCATAACCTCATTCACCCTCCCAGCTCCCCCACTCTGTTTCTCCTCCTAGTGTGGGCACTGGCCCATTTCTTCTCTTGGCACCCCAGACCTCTGGACTATCCTCTTGCTTCCTGATCATTTGTACCTAGACCAACCCAATGCCCCAGTCTAGTTTGCTGGAGCCCTTGAAGCCTGTTCCCTCCTCCACCTTGCCTTTGCCTACCTGAGACCAGCCTTCATCCCTGGCTGTCCCACCCTGAACCTGGATTCCTGATACCATCCTCCTTCCCTGCTTGCTCTGGATTCCTGATACCAGCTTCCTTCCCTGACTGCCTGAGAGTCCTGAATCCTACCTTTATCTGGCAATCCTTCCAAATTGTACTATGCCTGATGAATAGAGGGATCCAGAACTTAGTAGAAAGCCCGAGAGCATATGATCCTCATCTGACTTGGGGCTCTGTGGAAACTCCTGAGCAGCAGGACTAAAGCCATCTGGCCCCTCCAATATAAAATCAAAAGAGAGAATCTGAAGCCTAGACCAACCAGCTTTCATGCCCAACAAGTAAACTACAAATGCACATAAAGTTTACAAAAAGACAGACCTAAACTCAACAAAGGAAGGCTTGACTCTTACACAAGAATCAGAAACTACAAAAGAAATTCACATGTCAAAGTCACAATGAAAAAATAATAACATGAAAAACCCAAATAATATATCCCTACCACGTACCAACAGTCCTGTAAAGGAGTACAGTGAGAACCCTGTAAAGACAACACGGGACATGGAACTCAAAAGGAAAATTATAAACATGACAAAAGAATTCAGTGAATTTAAAGAACACACACACAAAGAAATCAAAGAACTGAAAGAAGATAGGGATAAATTTCTGAATGAATTCAGAAAACAGAAATATTGAAGAATACTCAGGCTTAAATGAAGAAAGAATTGAAACACTCAATAAGCCAATTAGAAAGGACAGGAGAAAGCTTCACTAACAGGATGAGTGAAATGGAAAACAGAATATCAAGACTGGAAGATAAAGTGGACAAATTAGACCACTCAAGCAAAGATTATGAAAAAATTAAGAAAACACAAGAACTGAACATGCAGGAATTGTGTGACACCATAAAGAGACCAAACTTATGCACCATAGACATAGAAGAAGGAGAAGTATTTCAGGACAATAGCATAGACCAGATCTTCAACAGGCTTGTAGAAGAAAATTTCCCCAAATTAAAGAAAGACATGCCCATACAAATATAAGAAACACACAGAACACCAAATAGACAGGACCAGAAAATAAACTCTCCATGGTACATCATAGTAAAAACACTAAACGTACAGAACAAAGAGACAATACTGAAAGCCGCAAAAGAAAAACAAGTCACATATAAAGGAAAACCCATCAGAATTATAGCTGACTTTTCAGTGCAAACTATGAAAGCCAGCAGAGCCTGGAACAAAGTATTCTCAGTTCTAAATGAGTACAGATGCCAACCAAGATTACTTTAACCAGCCAAATTTTCTACTATAGTTGAAGGGGACAGAAAAACCTTCCATGACATAAATAAGCTGAAAGAATTCATGTCTACAAAACAAGCACTTCAGAGAGTTCCTGAAGCAATACAAAGAGCTGAAGAAAGGAACTAGAATACCGAAGAGGTAACAGAAAGAAACTTAATAAAGGTATAACTGTGAAAACACACAGTTTAACCAAGAATGCAAACAAAATCAAAAGGACCAGAATCAATACACATCTTTCATTAATAACTTCAAATATAAATGGACTGAACGCCCCAGTCAAAAGACACAGGATAGTTGAATAGATTAAGAAACAAACCCATCATTTTGTTGTCTGCAAGAAACCCATCTCACGTTCAAGGAAAGACACTACATTAAGGCGAAAGGATGGAAAAAAATATTCCAAGCAAATGGTACTAAGAAAAAAGCAGGAGTTGCAATTCTAATATCGGACAAAATAGTCTTCAAACTAAAATTAATCAGAGGAGATACAGAGGGCCACTTCATTCTGATCAAAGGAATAATTGACCAAGAAATTATTGCAATCATGAATATATAGTCACCAAACTCTGGTGCACCCAACTTCATAAAAACAATACTATAAGACTTTAAGACCCAGATTAATCCCAACTCAACAATAGTAGGTGACTTCAATACCCCATTGTCTCCATTAGATAGGTCAAAACGATGATACTCCTTTGTCTCCATTAGATAGGTCAACAGGACAGAGAATTAACAGAGAGACATCTGAATTAAACAATATCATGCATAAAATGGACCTAACAGACATCTACAGAATATTCCACCCAAGCACCAAAAATATACTTTCTGTTCAGTATCCCAGGAAACTTTCTCCAAAATCGACCACATAACTGGGGCACAAAACAAGCCTCAACAAATACAAAAAGATTGAAATAATTCCATACATTCTATCAGACCACAATGCAATAAGGCTTAAAAATCAGCACCGGAAGAAACCCTAGTAAATACATGAACACATGGGGATTAAACAACACACTCCTGAATGATGAATGGGTCAAAAGAGAAAGTAAGAAAGAAATAAAAGTATTCCTGGAACTAAATGAAAAGGACAATACAACACTACAAAACCTCCTGGACACATTGAAAGCAGTCCTTAGAAAGAAGTTCATAGCTCTAAATGCCTACGTTAAAAAAATCAGAAAGAACACAAGTAAATGACTTAACATTACAATTCAAGACACTTGAAAAGCAACAACAAATGAAAGCCAAACCCAGAAGACAAAAAGAAATAACAAAAATCAGAGCAGAATTTAATGAAATAGAAACTAAAAAATAAATAAATGAATGAATAAATAAATAGATAAATACAAAGAATCAACAAATCCAAGTGCTGGTTCTTTGAAAAGATAAAATTGACAGACTTTAGCCCAGTTAACCAAAAGAAAGAAAGAACACCTCCAAATCAAAAAAAATCAGAGATGAAAGGGGAAACATCATAACAGACACCCAAAAGATCCAGAACGTTATAAGGGAATACTTTAAAAATCTATATGCTACAAAAATTGAAAACCTAAAAGAAATGGACAGGTACCTGAAATCATGGAAATCACCAAAACTAAACCAAGAAGAGATCAATACATTAAGCAGACCCATAAGACATAAGGAAATTTAAACAGTAATACAAAACGTCCCAACTAAAAAATGCCCAGGATCAGATGGATTTACAGCAGAATTCTACCAGATATTTAAAGAAGATCTATATACAGTACTACTTACTTTTTTCAAAAAGATAGAAATAGAGGGAAAACTTCTAAATTCAGTCTATGAAGCTGGCATCACTCTAATACCCAAAGCAGGTAAAGATACAACCAAAAAAGAAAACTACAGACCCATATCCTTAATGAATATAAAGTCAAAAATTCTCAGCAAAATACTTGCAAACCACATAGAGAAAAACATAAAAAAAGATCATCCATCATGATCAATTCAGTTTTATTCCAGAGATAAAGGGATGGATCAATATACGTAAGTCAAAAAATGTCATAAATTATATAAATGGACTCAAAGACAAGAACCACGCAGTCATCTCAATAGATGCAGAGAAGGCTTTGACAAAATTCAGCATGCATTTATGCTCAAAGTCCTAGAGGGAATTGGAATATTGGACTGGAGGGAACATACATACATACATACATACATACATACATACATACATAGTCTAAAAAGCACCATGGTACTGGCACAAAAATAGACACATAGATCAATGGAACATCATTAAAGATTCTAACCCAAGTACACACCACCTGCTATTTGACACAGGTGCCAAGAACACACAATGGAGGAAAG
The DNA here is from genome assembly GCF_000622305.1 of Nannospalax galili. Lineage (NCBI taxonomy): Eukaryota > Metazoa > Chordata > Mammalia > Rodentia > Spalacidae > Nannospalax > Nannospalax galili. The sequence continues at coordinate 3,322,680 of NW_008360314.1, forward strand.
ACAGCATCTTCAACAAATGGTGCTGGCAAAACTGGATCCCCACCTGTAGAAGAATGAAACTAGATCCTTGTCTTTCACGTTGCACAAAAGTCAACTCCAAGTGTATCAAAGACTTCAATGTGAAGCCTGAAACTCTGAAACTGTTAGAAGAAAACATTGGCAATAACCTACAAGATATAGGTGCAGGAAAAGATTTTCTAAACTGGACATCAATTGCTCAGGAAACAAGTGCAAGAATCAACAAATGGGACCTCATTAAACTAAAAAAATTCTGTACATCAAAAGAAGCAGCCAAGGAAGTAAAGAGAAAAGCCACAGAATGGGAGAAAAATCTTCACCAGCAACAATCTGATAGAAGTTTAGCATCCAGAATATATAATGAACTCAAAAAACAAAGAATCAAGAAAGGAAGTAATCCAATTAAAAGATAGGCTAAGGAGCTGAACAGAGAGTTCTCAAAAGAAGAAATAAAGATGGCTAAGAAGCATCTTAAAATGTGTTCAACATCATTAGTAATTGTGGAAATGAAAATTAAAACCACTTTAAAATTTCATCTTATCCCCCTCCAAAAAAAAGATTTCATCTTACCCCAGTCAGATGGGTAAGTCAAGAGAGCAAATGATTCCAAATGTTGGAGAGGATGCAGGGAAATGGTAATGCTCATCCACTGCTGGTGGGAGTGCAAATTCGTGCAACCCCTGTGGAAAGCAGTGTGGAGAACCCTTAAAAAACTAAAAATGAACATACCATTTGACCCAGTTACACCACTCCTTTGCATATACACAAAGAGCTCATACTATTTGCAGAGACACTTGTATATCCATGTTTGTTGCTGCTCTTTTCACAATAGCTAAGAGATGCAAGCAACCTAAGTGTCCCTCAACTGACGAGTGGATAATGAAAATGTGGTACATTTATACATTGATGTTTTACTCAGCAGTAAAGAAAGATGAAATCATGAAATTTTCAGGTAAATGGATGGAACCAGAAACTGTTATACTGAGTGAAGTCATACAGAAAAGAAAATAAAGACCTATGTTCTCCCTCATATGTGGATCCTAGCAGCAAATCCTTATAAGTGAGTTTGTATCCAGACATAACTACAGGAATCAGGATAATGTAAAGGGACCAGGGAGGTAAAGAAAATAAAGAACCCAAGAGAGAAGAACAGTAGGAAATAGGTGTCATTAAGGAAGCTATCAATAAAAATGAGGTTATTTTAAGGGGAGGCAGGGTGGGAGGTTTATATAAGGAAACTTGGGGATAAAGGGAAAGAAGGAACTCAAGATAGGTGGGACCACAGGAGAAGGCTACTATTAGGGAAGAAATGGGGAAAATGTGGTCACTTTAAATGGGGAAACCATGATGGAAGGGTTAGACAGTGGGAGAGGTAAATAATGCCTAACTAGTTTTCAACAACCTACTGACACATTATACATAAAACTAGTTTAAGGAACAAAATATATATGTCTAGTTAAGGTTTATCTGAGAACATCTTTTTTTTTTTTTTTGCCCAAGCTTTATCTATCTAGCACATGGTAATTAAAAGTACCAGACTGGTGGAACTAACCTTTTTGGATGTTTAAGAGTCATTCTTTGAGGTCTATACTAGTTTGGTCAGAGGGACCAAAGGGCAGTTTTTGCTCCTTGCCCTCTGAGGTCGACTAAGTGGAGCATCTCTCAAAATGTCCTGTAACTGTGGTGAGTCACCTGTCCTCTTGTTCAGGGAGGCCGTGGAGACCCCTCCAGATGGACTTGAACCAGTGTCCAGTCTACAAAAAGGAGGGTCAACACAGGGGAAACATTTCCTCCATGCTTCCAAGTGATGCCAATCATGGTCGAGCAGGACATTTGCTTCACACAGATGGAACTGGTAAAAGAAAGGAACCAGGGGCTCCTCCCAAGCCCATGTGACCCCTGAGAAACAGATTCTCAAACAATTTTAAGAGTAAAAATAAATTGATTTATCTGGGCCAACTGTATGGTTTAAACACCCAAAAGGAAAGTATAACCAAAGATTAAAGGGATCAGTTTATTTCTTTAAGAGTCCATGTGTATAGCTAAAGGCTATATAACAAGGAACAATGCCAGACAGGAGATACCTTCCTTTGAGCTACTGGCCAGGGTGGCCCAAGAGATTCCCAAACAGTAACCCAGCATAGAACTGGGAAAATGAACAGCAGACCCCAATCTTATCTGAAGGAATGTTGGCAACTGATAGCTGCTAGACGAGGAAGAGCTGATCTTCTAAAAACAAGAGACTCTATGCCGACTAGACTCAGCAGATGGACTTGCACTGGGAAATGGCTGGGGGCACTGACAACACAGTGGACAATAACAGGGATGACAGAATATATGGGCTCTGGTGGGGGAGGGAGGCTATGGGAGGGTGCTGTTCGGGATGTGGGTATAAAGATGAATAAGATTGTTTGGGATGTTCTGTATGAAATACACACACACACACACACACACACACACACACACACATTATAAAAAAACCTGAAAGAATCCCATAGGCTTAAAATTCTATTCTGATGGAGATGGAGAGAGTTGTTACTGGCTGCTCTTGCAGAAGATCTAGGTAAGGTACAGTTAACAATCATCTTTAAGTCTGTAAATCCAGTTTTAGGGGATCTGATGCCCTCTTCTGGCCTCCATGGGCATTGCACACATATGGTGCACTGACAGACAAACACGCATTTATTTACAAAAAATAAAAATAATCTTTTTTAGATTATAATATTCTGTTTTTGTACCTTAGATACACTCATTTTACGTGCTAAGTTTCAGTTCTGGTTCCATCAAATGAAAATAATGTGCTTTTTTTCCTGCAAAGTGCTATGAGGAATGATGTGTATATTTTTGCATATATGGCATTTAATAAATATTGTGTAAATTTTTTCCTTTTCTTAAAAAAACAACACACCCATAGAGTTCTATGGGTAAGACACGACAGGGAGACTCCTTAAGTTCAATCTTCCTGTTTTTCTCTTGCTATACTTTGCGAAGAGGTTGTCCTCTCTGAATACTGGATGAAACACAGTCAGAAAGTTAACATCCAAGGTATTTCTGGGGTGAAGGTTACTTTGAGAACAGCTTCAGATGAGTGGTATCCTTCTTAAATTTTGGAATGAAATATCACTATTCATTCTCTTGACAAAAATGAGAGTTTTATATATAAGTACTATATTTGCATTATTTACACTCTTTCCACTCCCCCTCCAAATTCTCCCATGCCTCCCTTCAGAAGTTCTTGTCCTCTTCTTTGATTATCATTGTTACATGCACACATATATACATTTACATCTACAATGCAGCTTCTACATCTAAGGCTCAAGGAATATTCAGGAAGAGGGAGCAGAAAGATTGTAAGAGCCAAAGGGACAAGAAAAAAATTCTTTTAAAGAGCAGGAATCAACTATTAAGTTACACAGGTATAATATTCACCAGACAGGACTTTAGAGGCCAGACTGATGGTGCTTCTGGCGTTTGTGAAATGGCTAAGAACTTCCTTCATTCTAGAGTAGCGTGCTCCTAGAGCCTTGGGATAGTTCAACTGTTTTGGTGTGATGGATGTGTTGGTTGTCACCCTTACAGGATCTAGAATCTTCTAAGAGATGTGCTTCCAGGCACATCTGTTAGGGATTATTTAGGTTAGGTTGGCCTTTGGGCATGCCTGAGAGGGATGACCTTGGTTAGGTAGGAAGAGTGACCCTAAAGGAAGGTGGCACTGTTGCCTGGGCTGGGGGTATGGACTATATGAAAAGGAGAAAGCTAACTAAGCAGGAGCATTCACCTCTCTCTGCTTCCTGATTACTGGTATAATGTGGCTAGTTGCCTCCAGCTTCTGCTGACAGGATTTTCCCACCATGATGTATGAGCCCAAATATACACTTTTCCCCTTAAAGTGCTTTTATTGGGGTATCTTATCACAAGAAGAAGAAAAGTAACCAAGACATCAAGGTGCCAGCATATTTTTAATAGCATAGTCCTATTTACAGAAGAATGGGAGAAAGAAGGAGAAAAATTTTGACACACATTTATGATACTGCCTTTCAGTTAAAGGGAAACAGGTTCAAAGCTCTCCAGTTTCTGGTCATTTCAGTAACTAGAGAATTTTATAAGTTTTGCCTAGAAGAGCTGATTAATGTGAAGAACAATCACTGATCAGTGATATTTCATCCTTTTCAATTGATCTAGAATACAATTTTGGATTTGTAGCAGAATAGTGAGGGTCAAATAATCTTGAGAATATAATCACTTCTGAAAGTAGCAGAAAATTCATGGCCTTAAAGCTTCCCTTTCACTCTTGTCAAGCAATGGTTGCCCTGGTCAATGTCCCTGTCTCTATTAACTGGAAACTGTTTATTCCCTAGCTGATTTGTCACTGTGCAAAATTCCTATGGAGGGGATCAGGAAAGTCAATGCCAGGGCTCAAAAGAGAACAAAAGTCAGTTTTCAAAGGACCCAGAACACACCAAGTGGTGACCCTGGTCTTGCTCCCTCTGTTATTGCTGCTACGCTGGAAAGCTAATTAAAAAATCTCTGCTGGCTGGCACAAATGTGTGTTTGGTGCTCTGAAATTTGTCATCTCTAAAAGACTGGCGGATCGAAACTATTGAGGCAAACTTTTGACTCTACTTTGCCTTTATGTGTTCATTGATTCTGGCCTTAAAAGTGCCAAAATTCTGTCCTTATACAACCTGAATATTGTCTAAGAAATTTGCTGTTAGCCTGAAAACATTTCTAATCATGTGGATAAAACCAAGAGGATGATTATTTCTAGTCTCATTAATGGCTAAAGAAAAAAATTGAAACAAACATCTTGATTTATTTGGTTATCTAATTATCTATTTTCAAATCCTATTTTCCTGGAGCCTCAGCACAAAACTCTTTAATCATCTTATCTTTTGAAGATAAGTTAGTGGTCCATAAATGAAACAATGATGACCAAGATACTTTTCAGTTTGATTAAAATCTATATGACGGTAATGAATATGAGGGAAGTTAATAAGATACAACTGAGATACAAAGTTACTTTTTTAAAAGTTCTACCACTCTGAGATCTATATACATGAAAAATATATGATGTATTATAAGTACTAATTTTAATGAATTATAGTGCTTATATTTTCTTTTGTAATGATGCAAGTAATTTTTGAGACAAACAAAAGTTTGTGTTAGATCATACAGTGAAACCTTGCATAGTTCACAAGAGCAACTGGAGAATGTAATTATATCTAGATCTTTGGTGATACACATGAGCACTCTTGCTTCCTATGAAGATGTTTGCAAAAGGAAGTGCCAGCATAGCCCTGCAGAGTGCTGCATGTGGGTGCAAGGGGCATATCATCCCAGAACATTTGGAAGATGTTAGAAATTCTTAACTACAGGGGATAAGAAAATGATTTTGTAGTTTACTTGTGAAGACTCATGAAACAAACACACATGCACAGGGCCCTTGGAAAGAAACATTAGGCTTTCCATGTGTATCTTATTTGCAAGAAATTTGGAAAATAAATGGTGGAAGAGAGAAACCATCCTTCATTTAAACTGAAATGAAGGTGAGGAATGCTTTTCTTTAGATATTGAGCTCACGTATGTGCAGTGTAGCCAAAGACAACTGGGCAAATCAGTTTACATATGTGTGGTGCATGATAGGTATGTGAATGAACATACTTTGCATAGCAGTGATCATGAAACAAGAGACTATGGTGGACATCTCATGTTTTGAATCATGCTTTTTAGTATTTCCCCCAAGATAATAATACACAAGGAAGAACCAGGTACCTACAGGCTGTCATAATTTTTAGTTCAGTTTGGTAAACAATATAGAGTATAGGTTGCATTATTCTATACCTTGTATAAGTAAAAGCCATGCCCTGTGTTCTGTGCTATAGTTTAAGTCCCCAGGAATGGAAATGAGGTAAGAGAACACCATCAGGATTGCGTCAGAGGAGGCTGTTCAGTATGTACCACTTGTATTATGTATGCTTGTCACTATTTGCAATTTCCATGAACATCTGTCCATTGGTCCTTCTTTCCTCTGGCTGCTGGCTTAGTGTTAGCTTTTATAGGATTCACTTACTGAGTTATTGATAAGTCAACTTTATTACATTGGCTTCTAATATGAACTGAGAGTGTCATATTTTCTTTGAGATATACAGGGGTACTTCAGGTATCTATGTAAATTATTGGGCATTTTGTGCATAAATATTAATTTCATGGGTGATGATGTTCACTATTTTGCTGATTTTTATTCTTAATATCATGCTTATTCACCTATAAGCAGCAGTAACATGTACTCTCCTTTCCCTTTAACAGTGGCTGAACTTTGGTCACTTCTTTCTCAAGCTGCATCAAGGATGGCATTCTGTCTGCCTAGGAACATCAGTCCAGGAACCATCGCCCTCCCGCTTCTCCTACTTTCACACATCTCTTCCAGGGTGTCTCTCTTCCTTCACAATGAAGGCATCTGTTCCTACATTATGTACTATCCTAATATTCTGTGACTTCCTTCCCTGATAGTGAGTCCTTCTTGCCCTGGTGACAACTCATTGACCCCGGGCTATGCCCACTTCAGAAAGCATGCACTTGAGTGCCCGCTGCCCTGAATGACCGCCCTTCATGGTCTGTCTGCTGGCTTGCTCTCCCACCTTCTGCAGCTGTTGCTCAAATGCTACCTTCTCATTGAGGCATATTACACTTTCTCCTGGTGGAAACTGAAACTCTCATGCCTTATCTTCTAAAATCTCTTCCCCCCCTTGCCTATTTAACTTTACTGCTCAGTCATGATGACCACTCATTATGTTAGATACTGTACTTATCTTGTTTCTTGCATTCTAACCTCTGTCCCTCCACTCCCAACACTCATCCAGACCCCCAACATATAAGTGGGGTGAGCAATGTTCTTTCTTCTCATAGCTCTCACCAGCACCCACAACAGTGCCTGACACACAGGAGACACGGCAAACATTCAGTAATTAGAAATGGATGTGATTCAGTGAGTTGTATGCTATAGAAAAAAAATGTTGATTTCTGTGCCTGTGAATTTAGTGTATGTTACATGTCTTATGTTTGTATTTTACAGTTATGGATAACCCATTCCTTTTGTATTTGTTCTTAAAAGGCAGGATCATAAGTTCTTTATAGTAAATGAAAGCTTCATATCTATCATATTTTATTTGTTTTATGTATTTATTATTCAGTAAATATTTATAATTTAAAATGTCAACATTTTATTGAAATACTTATTTACAAGGCTTTTATTTTATTTTATTGTGGTAACAAACACCACAATGAAATGTATCTTCTAGACATATTTTTTTAGTGTGCACAATACAGGAATGTTAAATATAAGCACATGTTGTTGATTTCTAGAAATTATAGAAATATTTCTTAAGCATTGTAGGCAGTTTTTTATAGTTTATTTATTATTTTTATTTTATGTGTATGAGTCCTGCAATGCCCATAGAGGTCAGAAGGAGGTGTCAAATCCCCTGGAACTGGAGTTACAGTTGACTGTTAGCTGCCATTTGGGTGCTGAGACTCAAACCTGGGTCCTCTGCAAGAGCAGTCAGTGCTCTTAAGGGCTGAGCCACCTCTACAGTCCCTGGAAACAGTTTTTTATATTTTAAAAAATATGTTACAAAGAAGCAACAACAAAGAACACAACACTAATAAAAGAGCTGGAAGTGGAAAAGAGCTTGGTGAGTAATTGTTCTCAATTAATGAGCCTGTTGCCTCTCAGCACCCCAATTACTCCCTGCTGGCAGCGTGATGCTGAGGAAGGAGCAGCAACCCCCTCTAACTGCCCTGGTGACTTACAGGCTACAGCAATTTTCCACGGAAAGGTAGGGAGCAAAAGCACTTATCTAGGGTACTCAGGTAAACTAAACCCAAACCACCTTTCCGTCTGACTCATTTCTTTCTGCAAGAAAATACACACGTAAAATTGGCAGTGGCAATAAGGAAACTAGAACAATGTGTTTATTCTTTCACGTACAGCTGATCCAGGAGCTGAGTCTTTAATTTTTACTCAGATAACTTTGGGTGATGATAACACAATAACACAAACATATTTTTGGGTTGTTAGGATGTGCCAGATATTGACCTATGGGTGCTGATAGACAGCTGTTACTTTTCCCATTTGCAGAGGAAGCAAGCAGGCCTGGAGCAGTTAAGAGGTCTGTTCTCTTTCCTGAACCTGGAGGTGTCCGTGAACTTGACCTGATTTGACTGGTTCTTGCCCAGGTTCCTTACAGCTTCCTTTTTGGCTCTCTGGCATTGTCCCAACCCTTTGTGTGAAGCAAAGCATCTTTCAGAGTTTACCTGCTTACCCTGGGCCTCATGGTCTTGACCATTCCTTTTTTCCTCCTTTTGTTTACATTTTATTTTTAGATCTTGTTCTCAAAAAAAAATAACTCAAGCTGATATGTTGGATGATAACTTACCTTCCTCCATAGAAGTGGTTGTTTCAACAGGCACTTTTCCACATGGCACTTTATTCCAAGTAGGGAATCTGATAACTAAAAGTGTGAAACTCAGACAGAACCACCCTGGCCTAAGTATTCAGGGTCAGATGGGATAGTCTAACTGATTTTTCTAATCATCCATAATTGATTATTGCCTTGTGCTTTCTTTGCTGTGGACATGTTACTTTTCAAGTTACTCATCAGTATAAAAGTTCCTATGACTGCTTATCTAAAATCCTGAAAGAAATACTTGCAGTGTAAATGTTTTATGAAAATAAATAACAGGGTCTTAATTTTTATGCTTGGATTTTTAAAAATACACTAGGAATTCAGAGGCTTAATTTGATCTATTGGTTGATAATCCGAAATATATACTGTACTTATAAAAAAAGAAAAATAGTGGGCACATCTCCAGGCCTCATAAATTGGTAGGGATAAGATAAATCACAGAACGTTATGGAATGGGTCCATTGTGCCATTTCCCTAAGTAGAATTGGGTACAAGTATGAGGCTGGTAAACTCTTAAATTTGAAACAGTAAAATACTCTTCCCTAGTAGGCCTGTAACAGATAATCAGCTGCTACTATCTTCCTGAGCTTGCTCTTCTCTACTGTAATTTCCAAAGAGACTGGAGGACAACATAGAAAATACAAGAGACAGGGATCATCTTGGCATATATATGAAGTTTTATTAAATTCTAGATAAAATTGTTCTTCATTTAAAAATATACCATAAGGTTTATATCAAAATAAATTAAAAGGCTGATCCTATGAAGCATGTGGCTATAATCAATTTTCTCACCAGCTTGTGACAATGAAGGAACATTTACGAACTGGAAATTGCTCTCTATTGTTCTACCTGACCTTTCCAAATGCTCTGCTGTAATAATATGCTAAATTACAAAAGCTGTGATCCTAAGTAAAAATTATGGATTTTTGTATGGATTCATCTGAACTGTAATTGATTGTCTAACATGGAAACCATGCTATGTGAATTATTTGGCACAGTGCTAATATTGACTAATTTAGAATGTAATTATAATCAGCACGGATCCTTTCAAATGCACTTATGAACTTAGCCACAGTGGGAAAGCTTATCGGACTCCCCACCATGCAGGAATCACTTGGGTTCTTAGGAGATATATAGTCCAAGTTTTTAATTATATTCTGCTGGAGTTCTGTTTTAATTTTATCTTCCTAACAAGGAATGGATTTTAATATGACAAAGGTGATACTTATGTTATAAAGGAAGCACATTAAATAGAGTTTATGATACTTCCCGCTGAGATGAGTTTTAAAATTTAAAATGAGGAAAAAGACAACTCTTTACATTCGAATTTTGATGAATTCAAATGATAACCAGAATAAGAATTAAATATCTTCTCACTAGGATAAGCTTAGCATATTTCAGATATGTAAAATACCTATTTATATAAACTTTGTAGCATCTAGAGAAATTCCTTTCGGAATTACAGAAAAGCAATAAACACACTTCTCCCTCAACTCCTGGAAGGGCAGGTCTGTTACTTCTGCATGTCTTCCCCAAAGGATCAGTATCTCAACATTTCCTTGTCTAATTTCAGGTCCAGGGAAAAATTACTTGGACATACAACAATATAATATATGTAGATGTAATAACATATTAATATTCAGAAATGTATATGTATTTTGTTTTTATGGTACCTTAAGTATATGACCAAATAGAACTGCCATTTTAACAAATTTAAAAACCTTTCCCTTCAAATATAATTAGATTTTCATAAAATTGAAAGGCTTCATTTTGTAACATAAGACCCTCATTTCTATGCATGAATATGGTCATTGCAAAGAGTGTGGATTTGGGAGGGTAATGTTTATTTGGTTTTTCATATTTCCTTTAGAGGTTATCATAGCAAAGGTGGGTTGACACTGAGAAGTGCTGACACAAGAGCTTCTGCCAACAAGCCTGTGAGTACAGGCTCAGTAGATACTTGAAAGTCAGTCAGCTGCACGTATCACACAACTTTCTCCTCTAGAACAATGAGTTTCAAACAAACCATCAGAATACCTGGAGGGTGTGTTAATACGCAAATTACAGGGCTATATCCTCATGCTTTCTGATCCATTTAGTCTCTAGTAGAGTACGAGATACTGTGTGTCTAAAAACTGAATGCTGCCCAATTTGTTCTGGGGAGTCTATTTTGGAAATCACTCTTTGAAAATCAGAGAGATAGGTCATGTGCTACAATTATGATTGGCCTAGCAAGATATGCCCAGTAGTACAATAGTGGAATGACTACTGTGGGAGTAACTAACCACTCTCTGTAGCTAAGACCTACTCCATTACATAAAACTCATACCTGGCACTGTTACTGGTGCCAGGAATCTGTGGCTAGATAGTTCATGGGCCCTAGAGAAAAACCTGGTACTAATATTGTACTAAGCAGGGTATTGAAATGACTCTCAGTGACTTATTGCTATACTCATAGATTAATGCATCTCTCTACTCTCATCAGAGAAGCTTCTGGTGGACAAAGGCAGTTAATTAATACAGAAACTCACAACCTGTAAGCATGCAGAGAATAACAGACTGCAGAGTGCTCAGCCCTAAATGGGACATCAATGTCACATCCTTTCCCACAAGACTCAGGAATGTTCATGGAAAAGCAGGTGAAAAGATTGTAAGAGCCAAAGGTATTGGAAGACTACATGAAAAGTGCTTTCAGACAGCAAAGAATTGCACATATAAGCTTGTGGCAATTGTGGCAGCATGTACAAGACCTGTTCAAGCTTAAGCCAAACACAATCCCAGCATTCAGGGGTGGAGTAGGGTAGGGTGAAAGGGTAGGCATATCTGTAGCTGAGTTGACAAAATATTCATGGGTGTTGAACCTGAAATTAAAGTATGCTAATTAATGACACAATAGTATAAAATTACTGATAAAAGTAAAACACACAGTCAAATTCAGAATACTGTCATTCTGAAATATTGGTATACAAATAACCTAGAACTCTAATATAATGGTTAAAAGAAAAAGTACTAAAATTTCTATAGCTATTATAATTTATTCACAGAGGGAAAACATAAAAAGGTATTCATTCTAATGCCAAAAACATAAATCACAGGGATGAGAAAACTATAGAGATTTTCAATGCATTTAAAGCTAAGTAATCAGTTTAAAATAGATTCAATGTATATCATATCAGTCATAAAAATGACTATAGTAAATATAAGAAGCAAAAATGAAACTATCAAACTATCAAACTGTTAGAATGAGAAACGTACCCATGGGTTCAAGTATTTGAACAGTTGTTCCCCAGTTGGTGATGCGCTTGGAGAGGTTTTGGAACATTTAGGAGGCTGAGACTGGTTGCAGGAAGTACATCACCGAGGGCAGGGTTTTAGGGTTTGTAGCCTCTCCCCACTTCCAGTTCTGCTTGCTCTGCTTCCTGTGTGGAGATGAAAATGTGATCAGTTTCCTGCTCCTGCCACCACACCTCCCCTGACTGTCATCATGCCTTCCCTGCACAACACCATGATGGATTGTATCCCTCTTTGGAACTGTAAGCTAAAGTAAATGCTTTCCTCCTCTAAGTTGTTTTGGTAATGTGATTTTATCACAGAAATAGAATAGCAACCAATACAACCACTGAAAAGAGTCATTAAATTATACAGGAAGACAGCAAGACAGGGAAAGAATGCAGAATCTACAAAACAGGAACAAATGAACACACAAGTTGAACTCTCCAATAAAAATTTGTTATTAAAATTATTAAATTTTAATAACTTAAAAATCTAAACAGGGTTATAGCACAGTTTTCCTAAATTGATTATGCTGGAGGTTGTAAACATCAATTCAATAATGTTTAACTATGTACCAATTGCTTTTTTTCCACCTAAAGCAAGGTTTTGGTAGACCACTCTCTAAACTACATAAGGTAAAAGATTTTTAACTGTCTTATGTTTTCTATAAGGTTTACCTGGAAACTTATAAAGCACAGTGTGTACGTGGGTGATATTAATTTATTACATTTTCTTATGTATATAATTTAGATTCCATGTTCTTTTAATAAGATGATGCTACACACTACTTTATTCTGAGTCAAACAACTGCCATCTTCATGACTTCAGCTGTGTCCACTAACAAAAGATCATCACAATTGGACTTGTTGACTTAAGTATCTAATTAATGGAGGAGGGGTAAACAGGGTCATTGGACCCTCACCTGAGTATCCAGCTGCTCTTCCCAACCAACTGTATGTAATTTGGGCCTAATCATACATGATCTCCTGGGTTTGGGGAGGACTAACGTATATTATCTAGAAAAGGCTAGGAAGAGAAGGCTTGATCCATGCTGGGTTAAGGCTTTCCAGTATAAATACTCTCAGGTCACTCACACACCTCAGCAACCCCTCAGTCATCTCTGTAACTAAGCTTAATAAAGTCATTGGTTCCCCAGAAAAACTTTAGTGTAATCAAACATTGGTTTGATACTACAACCTAAAAAGGGGGAAAACATTGCTTAATATCCCCAGAAAAGAATTCTCACAACAGATGGAAAGTTTATTTGTTAATGTTATTAAATCTCATGGTTATTAAGAAAGAGAATTGTAAGATAAAAGATGTTAGAAGGATACAGGAATGGATGTATTTTGTTAAAAATGAAAAAGCCTAAGCAAGTGATGGAGGTCTATGTAGGTTTGTTATGATTTTTCAAGCATGAGAAAAGGATCTTAAAATTTCTAAGGTCACAGCTTAGTCAACTAGTTTAAGGATGTCTCATCAAGGTTTATTTTAAAATGTTTGGGTTTTGCCCAAGCTCTATCTACATAGCACATGGTAATTAAAAGTACCAGACTGGTGTAATTAACCTTGTTGTATGTTTAATAGCCAGACTTTGAGGCCTATACTAATTTGGTCAGAGGGACTTAAAGGGACAATTTTTTGTTCCTTGCCCTCCAAGGTCAAACAACTTCCAGAGGCTATGGAGCACCTATTGAAATGTCCTGTAACTTTGGTGAGTCACCTGTCCTCTTGTTCAGGGAGGCCATGGAGACCCCAGAAGACGACTTCAACCAGTGCCCAGTCTACAAAGAGGAGGATCAACACAGAGGAAACATTTCTTCCATGCTTCCAAGTGAAGCTCAGGTCAAGC
>NW_008360314.1:3336345-3338656 GCF_000622305.1 Nannospalax galili
GGGGCCTCCCCGCCCCCCGCCAAGCCCATGTGACCCCTGAGGAACAGATCCTCATATGACCTTAAAAGCAATAATATATTAGTTTACTCTCACCCAAGGGGAGAGTATAACCAAAGATTAAAGTCATCAGTATATTTCTTTAAGAATTCAAGGGATTATACATCCCAGACATTAAGTTCTTATAAGATGTTATTTCTCTTTGGTGATTTTGTTCCTAATAGGACAGTGCTACTCAGGTGTAGGACTTTAAATCTTGGTCTGCAAAACTGTAGTGCCCACCTGCAGCTGAGGGAAACAACTCACTCTTCTAAAATGATGGCGAAATTTGTTTTCTCTCCCTACCTAGAGGCCATTTAAGAGGGTGCTGATTCTAGCCACTCCAACAGTTACCGAAGTGCCTTGACAGTTATCAAAGTGCCTGACAAGAAATCCTGAGTTCATCAATCATCAATCCAGCCCTAACAGACAAAAGAAAAATGAGGAGAAACCTGTTAGATAGATGCTTTTGGGGGCCCTCATCAAGAAATTCCAATGGACTTTAATTTAGACATTTTCTGGTTTCCTGCCTAGAAATTGTAATACTAACTACTCTTGCCTTTACTCTTACCTTTACTTTTCCTTCACATCTCCCAGACACCAGTCAAATACCTTCCTTTTCTCCCTATAGTTGAGTTATGCAATTGGGAGTCTTTTAGATAGACCCACTGAAGGGGGCACCCCAGTTGCCTCAACCTGCATCCCTGTTCAGCATGGAAGAAGCCAGAATGGTCTGCGTCCCAATTCCCTATTAGCAATTTGGGTAAGCCTCTTCAGAGGGTGGTATGATAAGAATAGGAGATAGAAATTGGCTAGGCAGCTAGGGTAAAAAGACCCCAAAGAAATGTAGCCAGTTTCTTTCTTGGCTAAAAGTCAAAATATCCCTGGGCCTTTTAACGAAGTACTCTGTCCCAAAGGCCAAAAAACATTAAAAGTATTTGGGAGCTCTTATCCCCAAAAGATTTTGGGGTTACCTCTTCAGAGGCGGAAAAGTAACAATATCAATAGCCCCCTGATTATGCTGTGTTATTTTGATGCTTGCTCCCTGTTTCATACAATTTCTTACAAATTGTCACCATTACTAAAATTACTACCAATCAGGCCACGGTCAATTATCAGACTTTGGATTCTCCTGAGATAGATGAGTTGGCTCTTAAAGCTTGTGATGATACTTCTCCATTATACAACAAAACAGGGGGAGATGTTGGGGAACCCTCCTGTTAAGGTCAACTCCTTTCTCAGCAGGGGCTTCCTGCCTGACTTATCTGGAAAAATGCCTCTAAGCACAGATGCCTGGTCTTATTTGGAACATGACCTTTGGCATAGTTACCTGCAGGAGCTCCCCCTAGGTTTTTTCCTATATGATAATCAGGCATTGCACTACAGCCACCCCATCCCCCCTTCCCTTCCTGCAGATCCTCCTAACATGTAAATAAAGCATACTATGAGCACCTATCAGCTGAAGCTTTGGCTGCTGCCTCCACACTATATTTTTCCCTGACCCCCACTGAATAAACGGAGCTGTATCACTGAATCTGACTCCCCGGAAGATCTTTTCTGTCGTGCTCATTGGCTGTCCTGACTCTGTTAGTTGCTTCTGCTCTCTTTGTTCTCGTGGGTCAGTGGCCAATGGCCCATGAGGGGAGGTAGAGACCCACAGGTTACCTGAAGGGATACCATTATAAAGAACCTAAACAACTTCTGCCTCCAAGAGACTAAGGTCTAAGGACACACCTACAGTGAGGTTAAAAGGATGAACAAAACTATTCCATGCAGATGAAAGCTGGAAGAGAACATGAGAAGGTATAGTTACGCAAAATAGATTTTGAATAAAAAACATCTCTGGAGACACAAAAGGCCACTAAGATAATAATAAGGGTATAAAGTCACCAGGAAGCTATAGCAATTACAAGCATATGTGCGCCGAACACTGGAGCAATGCTGTGTGCTGCTTTGTATACATCTTTCCAATGAGTCACACACATTCTTCAGCTTTTGTGTGACCCCTCAGCATGATTTTATCCAGAGCAGATGAATTCTCATTCTTATTTTCTGCATGTCAGGTGTGGTAGTGTCTAAGTTCTTCAGGTTTTATAAGTCTAAAATAGTCTTCGCGTAACTCATTTTTTTAATCAAGAGCATTTTTTATTGATTTTTTGCAAATTTCATACAATATATTTTGATCAAATTTAGATTCCCCTTCCCTTATCTGCAACCTCCCTTACTACCCATTGCCCGATTTCATGTTTTCTCCCTCTCACATATTTTATATATA
>NW_008360314.1:3338727-3368087 GCF_000622305.1 Nannospalax galili
ATATATATATATATATATAATGCTAATATAGCCTTATATAAGTACATAAGGACTATAAAGTCAGATTTGTGTCCTCAACTATCAGCTGGTGGATTGATTTACTGGAGCCTGGTTGACATACCAAGATTCATATTCTTAAAAGAGACTTTATATTCTCTTTCTAGTAGCCATTGTTTTCCAATAACTCCCCAGGTAGGGTTTATGCTGTTACTATTGCTATAAGTTAATATGAGTAAAATCCGAGCTGTCTGGAAAATTGTGTTTCCTTGTGGTCATCCACCACTCTTGACTCCTACAATCTTTCCGTCCCCCTCTTCTGCAATGGTCCCTGAGCCTTGGGTGGCAGAGGTTTGATACACATGTTTTACTTAGAAGCAAACACTCTGTGGTTTCTTATTCTCAGCACTTTAGGCAGTTGTGGCTTTCTGGGTTGATCACTGTCTATTGTGTGAGAAAGGTTTTCTGGTGATAGTTGAGAGATGCATTAATATTCTTTGTATCCCCTGTTCCAGTATGTTCCCTGAACCTTAGGTGTAGAGTTTGTATTATAGATGTGATACTGAGGTTACTTGGAACCTCACAGACACTTATTCTCTGCATCTGAGCAGTTGTGGAAGTTTTTGATAATCTCTCCTTATCACAATCTGTTGCAAAAAGAAATTTCTTAATGAGTGGTGAGAGGTACACTTGTCAGGCTAGTTTAGAGATCCCCCACACTGTGAATGAGCCTAGATCTGAAGCAGGAAGATGGTTACAAAGCAGGTGGGTTCTGACATCCTTCCTTGCTTTTTAAAATTATTATTATTTTTGGTGGTGGTTCTTAACAGGGTCCATATAATCCAGACTGGTCCTGCACTCTCATTGTACTTAGGATGACCTTGAAATTTGTGCTTCTACCTCCAGAGTGCTAGCATCACAGGCATGCCACCTTTATTTATACATCCTCAGATACTTCATTTCCTAACTTTTCAAAGAAATTAAAATATACATCCTTCAAATACCTACTCCTAAGTTTTCAAACAATAATTAAAATTTAAACTCAATGGTTATTATATTTGTAAGACACATGAGGAAGAAAAATAAGATTAGTTGAGGAAGAAAACTAAAATTAATTGAGGAAAATCTAGACAGGTTGCCTAAAAAAACATGCCCTGTTTATCTGAGAAAACAGCCCTTGCTTATCTGAGGAAAGAGTCCGTTTTTGTCTAAGAAAACAGATGTTTGTCTTACCTTTGCTTCTGCTTCTCTAAATGTGCTACCTGATTGCAGTTCCACCTCCTGGTGCCCCTTGAGTTATAGGTTAGAGATCCCTATGAATGGCCACAGTCTCAGTCTAGAGACTCCTATGCCTGGTGTACAGTCAAAGGAGGCAGGAATTCAAGCTCACCAATGCCAGAGTGGGTCTGGAATGACACTGGATTGTGTATAAATGCTATAAAAAATTTTTGCTGTCTGGTACTCAGGCTTTGGAGAAAACATTCCTGGATCCTGGTAGCAGGGATTAAAGCTGTGATCTTTCACTCTGTCCCTGGTGTCTGATTTGAAATTGTTTCCCATTACATCTTAACAGCACAAAAACAAAGGTATCCAAAGTAGAAATGGCTCATTGGTTAAGAGTGCATACTACTCTTCCAGAAGACCTAAATTTGTTTCCCAGCACCCACATCAGGTGGCTCACAATTGCCTTTAACTCTAGCTACAGGGTGATCTGACACCTTTAGCCTCTACAGGCACATGAACTCTCTCTCTCTCTCTCTCTCTCTCTCTCTCTCTCTCTCTCTCACACACACACACACACACACACATACAAAACACACACAATTAAAATAATAAAATAAAATTTTTACATAAAGTAGAATTTTAAGCCTGAAAATATTGAATCTGGATGTTGGAAAATGTTGAAATATAATTGGGTAATTGGGTAATGAAGTGTTAAATTTGGATAGTGAGTAAAAGGGATTCATTTTACAATTTTTCCTGTATTTTAATTTGACAAAAAATTTTATAGTACAGTTTAAAAAACAAACATATTTACTCAAATTCTGTCTTTAAAACTGTTTCAAAGAGAGATAGGTTTTGTAATATTAATTTTGAAAATATTAAAAATAGCTTTTTATGATTTACTAAGTAATGAGGGATTAAGCAAACTTATCACATTTCTTCTTGGTTAAATTAAGGACCAATTTAAGAAATGTTTTGATTCATATTACTTATAGGCTTACTCCTATAAGCAATTAATAATTATTTAAATATACACATATGTACACATTTCATACCACTGATAGATTTCATGGCTCTTCACAGTTTTCTTTGTTAGATCCTTTCCAGTGACATATACTCCAAATATATTGACTTTTATAGCAATTTCATGAAGAAACAATGTTAGAAATTGTGAACACTGATGATACTGAAAATATGCTTCACCTGGGCCACTTAAAAGTATTTAATGTTTGTGAGTCTTGTTAGGTGGTAAAACTTCTTTAGTAGATTTAAGAACATTAGAGCATTGGCTTACTGGCTTATTAAGACATACTTGTTACATAAGGGATTCATTATTCCCTCATATCAAATAGCTTACCTTGAGTCTACCAAATGGGCAAGGTGTTTGTTTTACTAGAATTTTTTTTTTGTTTGCTAATTAGGTGTCAGTAGATTGTCAAAAGCGCAATTATTGAATGCTAGTATGATAGCTAGAAAAAAATAACCCAACTGCCGTGTAATTATCTCCAAGTGGTAGAGGACATAAATATAAATTATTATGTCCTTAGGGCTCAGGTGGCAGATTTTGAACATAAATGCCTTGAGAGTCTTAAAAGGTACTGTGCATACATGATCACAAGAACTTCTGAATATTGAATGTCGAAGTTTCAAAGAGAATGGGGACAAATGCCACAGAATGTCATTGCAGGATTTTATGTTAAAATATTGATGCACTTCCATTGCCCCGACAATGTATATGCTCAATCACAAGAGAGATAGATTATCCCAAGTTGGGCTGCCACCATCTAGGTGACCTGGAGAAAGGCACTTAATTTTAATAATCCTTGGATTTCAACTCATGAAATGGAGGTGATATTGTCTCACAGAAGGGTGACTCCTGAATCTGAGAACACCAATTTTTTAATTTTAAAGTGATTTCCATGTTTGATATTGGTACATTAATCATAAAAAATATTTCAGATAACAAATATGCTTACTTAAGTATTGAGAATAGAGATTCTTTAAATCAGAAAATCTTTGCTGAAATTGTATTTTATATATTCAACTGCGTATTTGATCAGAACAAACCCATGGAAGACCAAGATATTTCTTTAACTAAAATAACAGCAAAATGATTTAGTAACAGATAAATTAGAAAGTCTAAAAGGAAAGAACTGAACAGTTGGGGAGATGGCTCAGTTTTTCAAAGTGCTTGCCACTTTGGATCAGAGGATCAGAAGATCAGAGGATCAGAGGATCAGAGGATCAGAGGATCAGAGTTCAGATCTCATGTACATTCCAGAGACAGGAAATCCCTAGAACAAGCTGACTGGGGAGACTACTCATATATACAAGCTCTGGGTTGGAGTGAAAATCCCTGTCTCAATGAGTAAGGTGAAAGAGAGATAGAGGATGATTCCTGACATCAATATAGAGCCTTCACATGTATGCACACACATTTACGTGTACCCTTACACACATGTGCCCATACACATAAAAATGCATGCACACATATCATGCATACAAATATGAAAAAGTGAAAAAGAAAATAAAAAAAACAACTAAAGTTTGTGTCTCCAGGAGCATAGAAAGTTTGTTGCTGGGACAGATTAAAGATGGCCTCATGTTCTTTGTTCCTTCTCTTGGAAGGTAAAGTCCATATTCCTTGTCTTGAACATACCTGAACCCTGAGATTGTTTTGACTAATGTAATACGGAACGAGTGATGCTGGGCATGTACAGCTCAAGAAAATGATAGCTTCTACCTTCTGTTCTTGGAGAAGTTTCTGGAAACTCTGGCTACTGTAAAGGCATATGAACATTCCAGAACTTTTGTGCTGTAGACCTTCAGGTCTCTCAATGAGAGTTCTAGCTGAACTCAGACATGTATCCATTCTGGAAGGTCACAGGTATGAAAAAAAGTGTCTTGGATAATCAAGACCAGCTTCTCTGCCAGGTGACACTCATCATGTGATGGATTGTGAGAACTGAGCCCAGTGTAGATCTGTTCCAGGAGGTAAGATTTAATAATAGAATTCAGGGTTCCAGACAATATGTTATGGGATTAACTTGTTGTGTAGAAATAGGCAAAATTGGCTGTCTACAAATAAATGTGAAGAAGCAAAGAAGTAGTCTAAATAGATATTGGTGCTAAAAATTACAAAGATCATCTCTTCTTCTCCTTATCATAAAATAGTGAAAGTTATTTTCTTAAGAGATCAATCTACTTAAAAGAACTCAATCTGCATATTAGGTTAAAAAACTAGTATTTAAACGAAGATATTCACTCATGTCCTCTTTAGGCACATATCTCATTGTATTACCAAACCTTTTAGTCCTTGTCAAAATAGCTGTAAATTTGATTATTATCAGTTAAAATCTGTTATTTCTGCATATCCTACAGAAATATACCATGTATTATCAGATTCAGGTGTGTCATGAAATTCTGTTATGGAGACAAAGGAGACTGTATTAGACAAGTGAACATATATGAGTGAACTTAACCAGGCTGGCTTGAATCTGAGATCTGCCTATTTCTGCTTCCTATGTGCTGGAATTAAAGACATATGCCACCATGTCTGGTAGAATTGGTAGACTATTCCTTTTTAAGTATATTTTTGTTGAGATTAGTGAATATCATATAATAGATCTTAATCAAATTTAGACACCCTCCTCTATCAGAACTCACCTATCGTTCCCCCCCAACTCACTGGATTTCATGCATTCTGTCATATGTGTAAGACCCACCCAGTCAAGCATTTGTATCCAGATGTTCCTTGGTGGAAGTTCATCCACTGGAGTCTGGTCAGCATATTTAGAGTCACTCCATTAAAGAATATCAACTCTCCCTTACCCTGCAGTAATTGATTGCCAATAGTTCCTCAACTAAGGTTGAGGCCTGCTACCCATTTCCTAAGTTCTGTGGTGAGCTTTTGTCTGATTGAGTTTGCATGGGTCTTGTGCATTCTGTCACCATCATTGCAAGTTCATATGTACAAGTTCCCAGACACCTGAAAGCCTCTGTATCCTTATGTTCTTACACCAACCCTGGCTTATACAATCTTTCTGCTCCCTAGTCCACAAAGGTCCCTGAGCCCTGGGTGGGTGAGGTTTAATATAGGCATCTTATCCAGGGACACACACTCTGCAGTCTTTTATTCTTTAAAACTTGGTCAGTTGTGGCCTTCTCTGTGCACCACACTTGTTGCATGAGGAAGCATCACTGGTAAGAATTGAGGTATGTATTAGTATTCTTTCTATCCCCTGTTGCACTATGTTTCATGAGCCTTAGGTATAGACGTTCCACTATAGATGTATCATTAGGGATGGGAACCTCTCAGACATATATTTTATGTGTGTGACCAGTCGTTGAACTCTGTAATAGGCCCCATATTTTGCAAAAAGAAGTTTCGTTGATGTGTGGTGATAGGTATACTTGTTTGTAAATATAAAGATTCATAGCTAGCATACAGTAAGAAATTTCATTTGTCTAGAGATATGACAAAGATAGGGTTTTATCTAAGACCTATGACCTTCCAGCTATGTGTATTTGGCTACATTTACAGTGCCACCCATGAGTTCCCTCCCATTAAGAGGGCTATAATTCCAATTAGATGGCTGTTGATTACCCCTTAGATAAAAGTGCCACTACTGTGCCAATAGAGATAGTTTGCCAAGCCGGTTGTTATGGTTATTAGGCTTTATAGCTGTATTGGTTCATTGATTTTCTCCCTTATCAGGTTGCATAGTTTCCTCTAGAACTCTAAGAATTACTCCTCAGGGAGGAGGCTTCCAGGTCAGTTCGCGCTCCATTGCTCCAAGCCCTGTGTCTGAAATATGTTCTGTCTTACGCAGTAGGGTCTTACTTTCAAGTTCTAGAAGGTAATCAAGGCTATGATAATAGACTGTGGTATTTTGGAAGTCTTTTGGACTACCCTGACCAATAACTTTAAGGGGAATTTCTTCTGTGTGACACTGTGTTTCTTGTTATATAGCTTTCAGGTAAACACATGCACTCATGTTCAGATATTGTATGTGTGTTATTCGGGGGGGGGTTGAGTTAATAATTACCCTCTGCCTTTTCATACCAACTAACTTTATTTATCTCTCTTCTTTATGTCCCTGTCTAGCCTCCCTTCTCCCTCCCCAGTTAAAGTACCCCCATTTCCAACTTGATAATACCTGTCTCTTATTAGGCCCCCTCTCTTGAGTTGCTTCTTCCCAGTTATCCCTATAGTTCCTTGTATGTCTTTCCCTCTCCCCTTCCTAGTTGAATATCTGCATTTTCCCCTTGGTAACATCTGTTTCTTACTCTTCCCTTCTCTCAGACTCTTTCTTTTCCTTTACCCCTGTGGTTGGTTCCATTCCATTTTCTTAGCTCCTGCAGTTACATCAGAATATATACTCATGTATAAGTATGAAAGATTGGTGCTAAGATCCACAAATGAGGGAGAACATACGTCACTTGTTTTTCTAAGTCTGCATTACTTCACTTAGTATAACAGTTTCTAGTTCCATCCATTTACTTGCAAATTTCATGATATTGTCTTTCCTTACTGCTGAGTAGAACTACATTGTGCAAATGAACCATATTTTAATTATCCATTTGTTAGTTGGGGGACATTAAGGTTGTTTCCATTCCTTAACTATCCTGAAAACAACAGCAACAAATATGGATGCACAAATGTCTCTATAGGAAGATGAGTCCTATAGGTATATGCCAAGGAGAGGTATAACTGGATTATATGATAGATTAATTTTTAGTTTTTAAAGAATTCTCCACTTTGCTCTCCATAGTGGTTGCATGAGATTTCATTCCCACCAACAGTGAATGAGTGTTCCCCTTTGTCCACATCCTTGCCAGCATTTGGTGTCTTTTGTTCTCTTGATTTTAGCCAGTCTGATTGAGGTAACACGAAATCTTAAAGAAGTTTTGATTTGCATTTCTCTAATTACTAAGGGTGTTGAACACTTTTTAAGGTGTTTCTTAGCCATTTTTATTTCTTTGAGAAATTTCTGTTCAGGTCCTTAGTCCATCTACCTATTGGGTCGTTTATTCTCTTGTTTCTTTGTTTTTTGAGTTCTTTGTATAGATTGGAGGTGAATCCTCAACTTGATGTGCAGCAGGTGATTTTCTTCCATGCAGTGAATTACCTGTTCACTTCCTTGGTTGTTTCTTTTGCTGTACAGAAGCTTTTTAATTTAATGAGATCACATTTGTCAATTGATGACCTTAATACCTGAGCAACTGATGTTCAATTTAGAAAGTTCTTTTGCTACACCTATATTTTATAGGGTACTGCCAATGTTTTCTTCTAGCAGTTTCAGTTTCAGGTTTAATATTGAGGTCTTTGATCCATTTGGAGTTGAATTTTGTGCAGGGTGAAAGATAAGGGCTCCATTTTATTCTGCTACAGGTGGAGATCCAGTTTTGCTAGCATCATTTGCTAAAGATACTGTCTTTCCTTCATTGTGTGTTCTTGGCACCACTGTCAAATCAGGTGACTGAAATTGCATGGCCTATATTTGTGTCTCCTATTATGCTCCATTGATCTATGTGTCTGTTTTTGTCTCAGTACCATCCTATTTTTATGACTACAGCTCTGTAATATAGTTTGAGATTTGATGTGGTAGTTCCCCAAGCATTTCTCTTTGTGCTCAGGATTGCTTTGGTTATCTAGGATCTTTTGTGATTCCATATGAATTTTAGGATGTTTTTTCCTAACTCTATGAAGAATGTCATGGGGATTTTGATTGGCATTGCATTTAATCTGTAGGTTGCTTTTGATAGGATGGTCATTTTCACAATATTAGTTCTACCAATCCATGAGCACGGGAGGTCTTTCCATCTCCTAGTGTCTTCCCCTATTTCTTTGTTTCAAAGATTACAATTTTCATTGTAGATTCCTTTAATGTCTTTGTTTAGATTTATTCCTAAATATTTTCGAGGCTATTGTGAATGCAAGGGTTTCCATGAATTCTTTATGTGATTGCTTGTTATTGGTATATAGAAAGGCTACTTATTTTTATAAATTAATTTTGTAACTTGCCATTTTGTTTAAAGTATCAATCATTTCTAACAGTTTTCTGGTCAAATTTTTGGGATCTCATGTATTATAGCATATCATCTGCAAAAAGGGATAATTTGACCTCTTCTTTTCCAATTAGTACTCCTTTAATCTCCTCTTGTCTTATTGCTCCAGGAAAAGTTTCAAGCCCTATTTTGAAAAGGAGCGAAGGTAGCAGACAGCCTTGTCTGGTTCCTGATTTTAATGGAAATGCTTCCGGTTTTTCTCCATTTAGGATGATGTTGGCTGTCAGTTCATTGTATAGAGCTTTAATTATATGGAGATATGTTCCCCCAGTCCAGTTTCTTTTAGGACTTTTAGCATAAATCCATGTTGGATTTTGTCAAAGGCCTTTTCTGCCTTTAAGTCATTTATATGATTTGTTACATTTATTGACTTGTGCATATTGAACTGTCCCTGCATCTATGGAATACAGTGACTCTGATCATTGTGGATGATCTGTTTGATGTATGCCTGAATGTGTTTTACAAGTAATTTGTTCAGAATTTTTGTGTTTATGTTTGTTAATGATATGGGCCTATAATATCTTCTTTTGTCATGTCTTTACCCTGGTTTTTAGAGTGATACTGGCTTTATAGAAGGAGTTTGGGAATTCTCCCTCTGTTTATATCTTTTTCAATAATTTAAGAAGTGTTTGTTGTAGATCTTTAAATGTCTGCTAGAATTGTGCTATAAAACCATTTGGGCCCAGGCTGCTTTTAGTTGGAAGGTTTTGTACTGGTATTTTAATTTCTTTATTTGTTATGGTTCTGTTTACACTGTTGATCTCTTCATGATTTAGCTTTGGTGGTTTTCAGGAGTTTAGAATTTCATTCATTTCTTTTACATTTTCAAAATTAGGAGAGTATAGAGTTTTAAAGTATTCCTTTATACTGTTCTGGATTTTTTTTATGCATCTATTGTGATGTTTCCCCTTTCATCTCTGATTTTGTTAATTTGCATTTAATCTTTCTTTTGACTAACTGGACAAAGAGACTGTCTATCTTGTTTAACTTTTCAAGAATCAGCTCTTAGATTCATTGATTCTTTATTTTTTCTTTGTTTCTATTTAATTAATTTCTTCTATGATTTTTGTTATATCTTCTTGCCTACTGGGTTTGGGTTTGGTTTGTTCTTACCTTTACAGAATCTTGAGTTGTGCTGTTATTTACTTGTGCTCTTTCTTTCTTTTCTTTTTTTTTTCACAAAATATTTTATTATTTTTGTGTGTATGAGTATATTGCTTGTATGTATGTAAGTACATCTGTGTTTTTCAATGCCTGCAGAGGCATCAGATCCCCTGGAACTGGAGTTATGGATGGTTGTTAGCCACCGTGTATATGCTGGGAACCGAACTTGGGTCCTTTGTAAGAGTACTCAGTGTTCTTAACTGCTGAGCCATCTCTCCAGCCCCTCTTTCTGATTTTTTAATGTTGGTACTTAGAGATATGAACTTCCCTCTTTGGACTACTTTTATAGTGTTTCTGAGGTTTTGTTGTGTTATATTATCATTTTCATTTTATTACAGGAATATTTTCATTTCTTTCTTAATTTCTTCTTTGGCCCATTCATCATTCAGGAGTGTGTTGGTTAATCTCCATGAGTTCGTGTAGTGACCAGAGCTTCTTTTTGCTGTTGATTTGCTGTTGATAAGATTTATTGCATTGTGGTCTGATAGAATGGATGGAATTATCTCAGTTTTTCTGTATTTGTTGAGGATTTTTTTGCGTCCCAGCATTTGGTCAGTTTTAGAGAAACTTCCATGGGCTGCTGAATAGAAAATGTACTCTTTGGCTCTTGGGTGGGAATATTCAGTAGATATCTGTTAGGTCCATTTGATGTATGATGTCATTTAATTGAGATGTCTCTCTGTTTATTCTTTGTCCAGTTCACCTGTGTTTTAGAGACAGTGGGGTATTGAAGTCCCCTGCTGTTACTGAGTTCAGATTAATCTGTGTTTAATAGTCCTGTTTTTATGAAATTGGGTGCAACAGAGTTTGGTGCATATATATTCATGATTGCAATATCTTCTTGGTCAATTGTTCCTTTAATTAGAATGAAGTGACCCTCTTTATCTCTTCTGATTGTTATTTATTTTTGTGTGTATGAGTGTATTGCTTGCATGTATTTAAATGCAGCTGTGTCATACAATGCTTGTGGAGCTCAGAAGAGGGCCTCTGATCTACTGGAACTGGAGTTATGTAGCTGTTAGCTGTTATTTGGGTGCTGGGAATCGAATCCAGATCTTACACAAGAGAAGCAAGCGCTCTTAACTGCTAAGCCATCTCTCCTGCCCCTTTTCTGTTTAGTTTTAATTTGAAGTCTCTTTTGTCAGATATTAGAATTTCAACACCTGCTTCCTTCTGAGTGGCATTTTCTTGGAATATTTCTTTCCATTCTTTCACCCTAAGGTAGTGTGTATCCTTGAAGGTGAGATGAGTTTCTTGAAGTCAACAAAAAGATGGGGTTTCTTTCTTAATCAATTCCACTAGCCTGTGTCTTTTGACTGGGAGTTGAGGCCATTAACATTTAAGGTTATTATTGAAAGATGTATATTGGTTACTGTCATTTTAATTCTTTTGTTTTCTAGGTCCTACTTTGTGTTTCCATTATTACACCTTCTGTCGTTTTCTTTCTGTAACTTTTTGGATACAATCATTCCCATCTTCAGCCTTTTTTATATCTTGAATATGCTCTCTTGGGCTGGTTTGGTGACATGAATTTTTCAGCCTATTCATGTCATGAAAAATTTTGCATTCCCCTTCAACTATGATAGATAATTTTGCTGGGTAAAATATTCTGGGTTGGCATATGTAGTCATTTGGAACTGGCAATACTTTGGTCCAGGCTCTTCTGGCTTTCATGGTTTGCACTGAAAAGTCAGCTGAATTCTAATGGGTTTTCCTTTATATGTAACTTGTTTTTCACCAGCAGATTTTGGTACCATCTCTTTATTCTGTATATTTTAGTGTTTTTCTATAATATGCTGTTGGGAGTTTCTGTTCTGGTCCTGTCTAAGCTGGTGTTCTATGTACTTCTTGTATCTGTATAGGTATGTTTTTCCTTAATTTGGGGGATGTTTTGTTCTATAATCCTGTTGAAGATCTGGTCATGCCATTGACCTGAGATTCTTCTCTTTCCTGTATGCCTGTAGTGTGTAAATTTGGTCTTTTCTTGGTGTCCCACAATTCTTGTGTAGTCCATTTCTGTATTTATTTATTAATGTTTTTCATAGTCTTTGCTTGGGCTGTCCAGTTATTCAACTTTGTTGTTCTTTCTTGTTATTCTGGTTTCCATTTGACTCATTCTGTTTGTAAGGCTTTCCCCTGTTGTTTCAAATTGACTTATTGAATTTTTTAATCCCGTCTTCATTTCAGTTTTGGTTTTCTTCAATATTTCTATCTCCTTTATGAATTTACTTTTCAATTTCTGAATTGCTTTTGTTATATCATTCAGTTGCATATTTATATTTTCTTGAGCTTCAGTCATGAGTTTGCGCCTATCCTCTTCAAGTTCTTTGAGTTTTTAGTCTGTGTGTTCTTTAACTTCTTTGATCATATTTATGATTGTTCTTTTAAATTCTGCATCGTGGGCTCCTCTGGGTGATTCTGATTGTAGTACACTTCTGTAGGACTGATGAGTTTTGTTGGGGATGTGATGTATTCCCTTGGTTTTTCATATTATTTGTGCTTTTGCATTGTCATTTGGGTATATGGCTGTCTTTTGTTGGTTGTTTCTGGTAGGAAATTCTATTCTGCCTTTGTTTAGGTAAAGTTTGATTCTATTTATAGAGTTGATGTTGCTTTTTGCTCATGTATGAAAGATTAGTTGGTTAATTCTTCAGGTTCTCAAAGGGTGGTAGGCAGGTCTGTGGCAGGCAGATCAGGAGGGATACTAAGGTCAGGGTAGGGATGGGGAAAGCCTGGGGAAGGTCTAAGAAACTAGGCAGGGTAGTTGTGGGCTCAGAAGTTGGAGAATACAGCTAGTTTGTGTCCATGGGATCAGGATGCATTAGGCAAGGTCTGGACTAGGAAGCTAGTTCAGCCATCTGAGTCTGAAAAGAAGGAGTGGGCCTAGGTCCAAGGCTTGAAGCCAGGCAGAATGTGGGGAGAGAGTGGAGCTGCTTAGGGTGCAGGGGAATCAAGGTAAAGTCTGGACTATTCTTAAGGATTACATTACAGCACTATTTGAAGAGCCCACTATGGCAGCTTTATGGTCTCTTGCGGCCTTTGGAATCAAAGGGGATTGCGGGCTTTAGTGATGAGACTTGCTGTGTAGATCTTTTGTGAGATAAGATCTTTTGCAGAAAAGGGGTATTGTGCCATGATGTAATGATGCCCCTCTTAAAGTGCTAACCAAATCACATAGCTTCTGAAACAGGAAAAGAGAAACATTTTTGTTTATAAAGAAGAACTTTGTTTTCAAGTTAAAGTACTGCTCTGTCATAAATATTTCCTGGCTTAAAGTTTCTATATTATTGATTAAAAATCTGTGGCAATGTACCTCTATGTTCACAGAAGTTCCCCAATGAGCTAGTTGTGAGATAGTCCTCATTCTAACTTAAAGCTCTCTGTGAGAGTCTTCATTTTGTTTGGTTTTTGTTCTTCAGTTCCAGGCTGCTAATTTTTGGATTATTTTTCAATTCTTCTGTGCACTTACCAGACAGTGGTCAGCAAGAATAATAAATAGAAAAAGACAAGGCCATGAAATTGAACTTTTCCTCTGAAACTTCTTTAATGAAGTACACTGTTGAAATTGACAAAATCCCTCAATTACTGTCATATTTAACTTTTTATGTGGGGAGCGTTGTCTAGTTATATTAATTTCTGTTAAACTTCTTAGTTTGCAAAAAGTAATGCACTTCTAGGTAATACACAATAGAGTGTGTCATTCTTTGTATAATTGAGGTCTAACATACCTACATTGTAATGGATACTTATTTGCATTTAGTGAATCAAATGATAAAAAGTACCTTTTTTGTTAAAGGGTCTTAAAATTGTCAAAGGAGAAATAGCATATGAAATATAAACGAAGTTTAAATAATGAGTGAAATATTAAGACATGGAGTATTTAAGTGTATTGGCTTCAAAGACGTGATCCTAAAATTTGGAATTTCGTCTTCTTTTTGTTGTTTTTTGAGAAGCCATTTCCTTGTAGTCCCAGCTAGACTGGAACTTACTAGGTAGGCCAGACTGGCCTCCATCTCACAGAGATCTACCCACCTCTGACTCCCATATACTGGAGTTAAATATATGTACCACCATACCCAGTAAATTTCATCATTTTTTTGAAATGCTAACTCAATAGACATTTCAAATGTTGTAAGTATGCATCATTCTCTAAAAACTAATAACTTCCTGACAAATGCAGATTGTTATTATCACTGACATGGAACCAAATTTTGTGCTCAGGGAATCTTTTTGACTTAAATTGGTTAGAATCTCTCTTATAGATTAATGTAGGAAAAAGTGACAAAAATTCTCTAATCATTGTAAAGAATATGTATTTAATTAGGATTCTGATAAACTGCTATGGGTTGTTATATAGTCAAACTGAACTTAAAAGCTTGTGATTTTTGAGTATTGTTTTGTAAATCATTTTATCTGGAAAAACAATGACCAATCACAGAAGACAAAATTAATGAAATGCAATTTAGAGTCAGAAAAGAAATTGTTCAATAAAATATTTAATGATACACTGAAAAATAAAAATGTGAGTCAGTTTAAATGTTGTTATGTAGCAATTTCCCCTGAAAAATCACTCTACAGTGGGGGAGGGTCTCAAGACTCAGGAAGGAAACAAGCCTCATACCTCTTGGAAAGCCGAAACTTTCAAGATGCACAAGACCCCTCCACAAGGCACCTGCACAAGGCCCCTTCACTAGGCCCCTCCACAAGGCCCTGCCACAAGACCCCTCCACAAAGCCCCTCCACAAAGCCCCTCTTCAAAGTCCCTCCTCAAGGCCCCTCCACAAGGCCCCTGCACAAGGCCCCTCCACAAAGCCTCTCCACAAGGCCCCTGCACAGGCCCCTCCACAAGGCCCCTCTTCAAGGTCCCCCCTTAAGGCCCCTCCACAAGGCCCAGCCACAAGGCCCCTCCACAAAGCCTCTCCACAAGGCCCCTGCACAGGCCCCTCTTCAAGGTCCCTCCTTAAGGCTCCTCCACAAGGCTAGAACAATTGCTGGGAGAGTAGACTCTGTATGAGCTGTCTCAAGGAGGCTCTTCCTCATGCAAACTCTCTGGAGGAGACTCCAGCCTGTGGAACTGCAGAGACCTGTAGGGATGCAGCTTTTCTTTTTAAAAACATTTTTTTATGTGTATGAGTGTACTTCCTGCCTGTGTGTAAGTGCACTGGTGCTGTGCAATGCCTGTGGAATCATGTAATGCCTGTGGAGGTTACAAGACAGTATTGGATTCCCCTGGAACTGAAGCTATGGATGGTTGTTAGCCTCATGTGGGTGCTCTGCAAAAGCAGCCAATGCTCTTAACCCCTGAGCCATCTCTCCAGCCCATGGAGTCAGTTTGTTTGTGTCTCCCCAGGAAAAATAAGCACAATAGATGTCTTGCAGCTTTATTCTACCAAATTTGAGGTTTATCATTTTAAGCCATCTTTGTTCATCTTTCCAAATAGAAACTCTCTATATATTAAATGGTAACTTCCCATTTTATTTTCTACCCAATTCTTGATAACTTTTCTCTCTATGTATTTGGTTATTAAAGCTAAGTCATTCAAGAAGAAGCATACAGAATTCCAGATAAATCGGCAAATTAGAAGCCACTTTTATGTGATTTGGTGAAAGAGAAAACTCAAAATAAGAAACAACACATGATAGTCTTTGAAAGAATTGAAGAAAATAAAAGAAATCTAGGTAAGATTTCCACAAAGCAGCCATGAGCTGCCACCAATAGATGCTTGTACTGTTCACTCTAGAACAGTCAATTATATCTGCAATCATGGTGCTCTCCCCTCCTAGATATAGGTGCCAGGAGGGCAAGCTGGAAAGAAAAATGGCTGGACTGTGGATAAGCAATCAGCAGATGAATACCATGAACACAGAGAGTAGAAGTGTGGTGTGGGTGTTTAGAGCTAAGATTCTTCACTTGCAGCACCCTGGAGGGAATGTCCCCTAATGGCATCACCTCTGCTACTGCCTGGGCAAGGGACAATATGGGAGCTGGAGAAGTGTGCTGCTCAACTTGATGCAGGCTTATCCTTGGGCCTTGATAGGAAGAGACAACCCAATGAGAAAAGTAAACACAAGCAGGCCAAGCCTTTCACAACTCAGAGACCCAAATCACAGAGATCCCTGCCCACAGAATGAATTATCCCCCAAATACAGGAGCTGAAGTTGTAACTGATAGTGGATTCAGGCTGAGGAGCTCTAGTGGAAGGAGTCTGCATACAGAAATCAGGAAGGATGCATCCCTGCTTGACTTGATTGAATTACTAGGACTAGTAGCCTACTTCTACCTGCAGAGACTGGTACAAATGGTTTAGGAAAACTCCACATCATTCTCCACTTCCTGAAGTTATATCTTATATTCCATTTTATTTATTATTCTTTTCACTTTTGATCTATATTTTCATACTTATATTTTTGGTTGTAGTTTGTATCTCCCTGAATGGTCCTTTATGATTGTCCGTTTCTCTGCACCTATCTCTATAATATGTTGTCTGTTATTTTTTATAATTCTTTTCTCATTAATCTTTATTGGAAAACTCAACTGATGTACCATGTTACAGAAGAATGACAAACTAGCATGTAAAGGATCCAAAAGACTTCAAAAAAATTCTTTCCTCTTAATATTTTCAGGGGAGAGCAAATAAATTTTTTTTACTGTTTTTTTATTGTATTGAGCTTTTGTGACTTTATACAACAGTTCTTAATCAAATTTAAAAACCCTCCCCCTTCCATGTCCCTCCATCTCCCCATCAGATCTCATGTATTCTGCAATACATGTTAAGTCCTATCTGGTTGAACATTTGTAATCAGATGTCCTTCAGTGTAAATTTGTCCACTGGAATCATTCAGCTCATCTAGACATCATGTGTAAGACATACTCTTCCCTCACCCAGCAGCAATCAGTCTCCAATAGTTCTCAGTTTAGACTGGCCCACCACCCATTTCTCTCTTACCCTCTGGACCCTTGTTTAATTGAGTTAGCGTGGGTCCTGTGCTCCATGCTGCCATTACCACAAGTTCACAAGTGCAAGCTTGCAGTGGCCTGAAAGCCTCTGCTTTCCAGTGTTCATGAGCCAACTCTGTCACTTACAGTCTTTCCACCCCCTCTTCTGCAATGGTCCCTAAGCCACAGGTGGGTGAGATTCAATATAGGAGTCCCATTCAAGGATACACACTCTGCAGTCTCTTATTCCTTAAAACTTGGTCAGCTGTGGTTTTCTGTGTGCATCACACTCTGTTTTATAAGGAAGCTATAGTAGTGAGAGTTGAGGAATACATTAGTTTTCTCTCTACCCCTTGTTCCACTATGTTCCATGAGCCTTAATTGTAGAGGATCAGCTATAGATGTGTCACCTAATACTGGGCATCTCTCAGATGTACATTCTTTGTGTCTGACCAGTTGTGGAATTCTGAAGCAGCTTCCATATCTTGCAAAAAGAAGCTTTTTTGATGAGTGGTATACAATATACTTGTCTGTAAATATAAGGATTCATATTTAGCATATGGTAAGAAATTTCATTTGTCTGGAGATGTGAAAGAGAGAGCATGTTCTCTAGGACCTATTCCTCTCCTGCTATGTATATTTGGCTGTGTTTACAGTGCCACTCATGAGTTCACTCCCACTGAGAGGGCTTCAAGTCCAATTAGATAGCTGTTGATTGCCCCCCAGATAACAGTGCCACTACTGCACCAATAGAGGTAGTTTGCCATGCTGGTTGTCATGGTTATTAGGATTTAGGGCTGGGCTGTATCATTGATTGTTTTTCTACCTTGGCAGTTTGCATATTATCATCTAGCATTATGATAGCCAAATTTCAGGTAGATGTCTTCCAGGTCAGTTCCTGCCCCACTGTTCCAAGTCCTGTATCTGAAATATGTCCTGTCTTCAGCAGTAGGGTCTTATCTACCAGCTCTGGGACCTAACAAAGAGGTTTGGCAATAGCTTGTGTTATTTTGGGAGTCTCCTGGACCACCCTCAACAACTGTTCAAAGGGAGGTCTCTTCTGTCTGGCACTGTGTTCCTTGCCAAGCAGCTTCCAAGTATACATAGGCACTAATGTTTAGGCACTGTATGTGCATTTCTAATGGGTTTTCAAAGGCATCACATTTCCCTCTGGGTTTCCTAGTCCCCCAAGATTCATTCATCTCTACTCTTTCCTCCCATCTGGCCTCCCTCCTCTTTCTCCAGTTCCAGTGCCCCCATAATCCCTACCCTCCCCCCAATAACGCCCACCTTTCACATCACCCTTCTCCTAACTACTCTCCCCCACCCACACTGTGGCCCCTTGTATTTCCCTCCCTCATCTCCACCCTGCTGAACACTCCCACTTTTCCCGCCTCCCCCTTGGTAACATCTGTTCCCTACTATCCTCTTATGTTCTTTCTTTTCCTTTACCTCTGTGTATACTTTCCATTTTCATAGCCCCTGGTGCTGCATATAAGGGATTGGTGCTATGATCTGCAATTGAGTGAGAACATGCATCATTTGCTTTTACACATTTGTGTTACTTCACTTACTATAACACCCTCTAGTTCCATCATTTACCTGCAAATTTCATAATTTCATCTTTTCCTACTGCTGAGTAGAACTCCATCATGTACGTATACCTCATTTTCATTATCCATTCATCAGTTGAGGGATATTTAGGTTGTTTCCATTTCTTAGTTATTGTGAGGAGATTAGCAACTAGCATGGATTCTACAGTAGGTTGGGTCCTTTGGGTATATGTTAAGGAGTCTTTCCACAGTCATTGCATGAGTTTACATTCCCACCAGCAGTGAATGAGTGTTCATCTTTCTCCAGTGTTTGGAATCTTTTGTTCTTTTGATCTTTGCCAGTCTGACTGGGGTAAGAAGGAATTTTAAAGTGGTTTTTAATCTGCATTTTTCTAATTACTAAGGATGTTGAGTACTTTTTAAAAAGTGCTTCTTAGCCATTTTTATTTTTCATTTGAGAACTCTCTGTTTAGATCTATGGCCCATCATTTTATTGGGTCCTTTATTTTCTTGTTTCTTTGTTTTTTGAGTTTTTTTGTATATTCTGGATATCAATCCTCTGTTGAATATGTAGATGGTAAAGTTTTTCTCCCTCTCAGTGGGTTTTCTTTTTCCTTCTTTGGTTGTTTCTTTTACTGTACAGAAGCTTTGTGGTTTAATGAGGTCCCACTTATTTATTGTTGACCTTAATGCCTGAGCACCTAGTGCCCAGTTTAGGCAGTCCTTTCTATGCCTATATCTTGGAGAGTACTGCCTATGTTTTCTTCGAGCAGTTTCCAAGTTTCAGGTTTTATATTCAGGTCTTTGATTCATTTGAAGTTGACTTTTGTGCACAGTGAAAGATAAAAGTCCAATTTCATTCTTCTACAGGTCGAGATTCAGTTTTTCCAGCACCATTTTTTGAAAATGCTATCTTTCCTCAACTGTGTGTTCTTTGCACCATTTTCAAATACCAGGTCCCTGAAATAGCATGTACTTACGTTTCTGTGTTCAATTGTGTTCCATTGATCTATGTGTCTATTTTTGAGCTAGTACCATGCTGTTTTTCTTCTTCTTCTTCTTCTTTTTTTTTTTTTCTTTTTTGGTCTTTTTGAGACAGGGTCTCCCTGTAGCCCCAGCTGTCCTGGAGCTCACTATGTAGACCAGGCTGGCCTTGAACTCACAGAAATCTGCCTACATGTTGTTTTTATGACTATAGCTCTGTAATATAATCCTATATCTGGTATGGTGATCCCCTCAATGTTGTTCTTTTTGCCAAAGACTGCCTTGGCTATCCAAGGTCTTTTGTGATTCCGTATGAATTTTAGGATGATGTTTTCAAGCTCTGTGAAGACTGTTGTGGGTATTTTGGTTGGCATTGCATTGAATCTATAAATTTCTTTTGGTAAGATGGTCATTTTCACAACATTGATTCTACCAATCCATGAGCATGGTAGGTCTTTCCACCTCCTAGTGTCTTCCTTTATCTTTTTCTTTAGTGATTTGAAATTTTCATTGTAGAAATCTTTAATATTTTTGTTTATGTTTACTCCTAAATATTTTATTGTTTTTGAGGCTATTGAGAATGGGAAGATTGAGAGTGTTGGATTTTTGTCAAAGGCCTTTACTATATCCTCTAGTGCTTTTTCTGATTGTCATTGATATATGGAAAGCTACTGATTTTCATATGTTGATTTTGTGGTGTGTCACTTTACTGAAAGTATGATAGTTTCTAACAGTTTTCTAGTGGAATTTTTGAAATCTTTTATGTATAATATCATATCATCTGCAAACAGATAATTTGACCTCTTCCTTTCCATTTAGTAGTCCTTTAATTTCCTTCTCTTGTCTTATTGATCTTGCAAGAGCTTCAAGCATTATATTGAAAAGGAATAGAGATATTGGGCTGTCTTGTCTGGTTCCTGATTTTAATAAGAATGCTTCCAGTTTTTCTCCATTTAGAATAATATTGACTGTGGGTTTGTTTTATATAGCTTTTATGTTGAGGCATGTTCCCTCCAGACCAATTCCATGAATGCATGTTGGATTTTTGTCAAAGGCCCTTTCTACGTCTATTGAGATGATCATGTGTTTTTTGTCTTTAAGTACATTTATATTTTTTATTACATTTATTGTATTATGTATACTGAACCATCCCTGCATCTCTAGAATAAAGCTGACTTGATCATGAGTAAAGATCTTTTTGATACGTGTCTATTTGGGAATATATTGTTGAGTATCTTTGCATGTATGTTCCTTAAGGATACAGGTCTATAGTTTCCTCTCTCTCTTTTTAAAATCTTTACCTGATTTTGATATTAGAGTGATATTGGCTTCATAGAAGGAGTTTGGGAGTTCTCCATCTGTTTCTATTTTTTTGAGTAATTTAAACAGTATTGGTTGTAGATCTTCTTTGTCTGGTAGAATTTTACTGTGAATCCATCTGGACCTGGGCTTTTTTTTTTATTATGGGCCTATTTAAGCTTTTGAGTTCTTCTTGGTTTAACTTTCATGATTTCAGTCATTTTAGAAATTCATCTAATTCTTTTAGATATTTTAATTTAATGGAGTGTAGATTTTTATAGTATTCCCTTGAAATGTTCTTGATTGTTATGGTGTCTGTTGTGATGTTTCCCCTTTCACCTCTGATTTTGTTGATCTGGATTTGTTCTTTCTTTCTTTTGGTTAAATGGACTAAGGGTCTGTCTATCTTGTTCAACCTTTCAAAGAATCAGCTCTTAGATTCATTGTTTTTTTTTTTTTTTTGGTATGGTTTTCTTTGTTTCTATTTCATTAATTT
Source organism: Nannospalax galili (assembly GCF_000622305.1). Lineage (NCBI taxonomy): Eukaryota > Metazoa > Chordata > Mammalia > Rodentia > Spalacidae > Nannospalax > Nannospalax galili. The sequence continues at coordinate 3,359,453 of NW_008360314.1, forward strand.
CAGCTCTGATTTTTGTTATTTCTCCTTACCTACTAAGTTTGGTGTTGATTTGTTCTTGCCTTTCCAGAGTCTTGACTTGTACTGTCAATTCATTTACATGTGTTCCTTCTGATTTTTTAATGTAGGCACTAAGATCTATAAACACCCCTCTTAGGACTGCTTTTAAGGTATCCCAAATGATTTGTTGTATTGTATTCTCATTTTTGTTTAGTTTCAGGAATACTTTTATTTCTTCCTTAATTTCTTCTTGGCCCATTCATCATTCAGGAGTGTGTTTTCTAATCTCTATGAGTCCATGTAGTTACTAGAGCTTCTTTTGCTATTGATAATAAGCTTTATTGTGCTGTGGTCTGATAGAATGCATGGAATTATTTCATGTTTTTTATATTTGCTGAGATTTGTTTTGTGTCTCAAAATGTGGTCAGTTTTAGAGGAACTTCCATGGGATGCTGAGTAGAAAGTGTATTCTTTGGTGCTTTGATGGAATACTCTATAGATATTTCTTGGGTGCATTTCGTATAAGACGTTATTTAATTCAGATGTCTCTGTTTATTCTTTGTCCAGTTGACCTGTTTATTGAAGATAGTGGAATACTAAAGTTACCTAATATTAGTGAGTTGGGATTGTTTTGTATTTGATAGTCCTGGAGTACTGTTTTTATGAAATTGGGTGCTCCAGAGTTTGGTGTATATATGTTCATGATTGTAATATCTTCTTGATCAATTGTTCCTTTGGTTAGAATGAAGTAATCCTTCTTATTTCTTCTGATGAGTTTTAATTTGAAGTCTATTTTGCAGATATTAGAATTGCAATACTTGCTTGCTTCTAAGAAACACTTGCTTGGAATAATGTAATGTCTATCCTTGAAGATGAGATGAATTTCTTGAAGACAACAAAAAGATGTGTTTTCTTTCTTGACCTATTGCACTAGCCTGTGTTTTTTGACAGGGGAGTTGAGGCCATTGACGTCTGAAAGATCTGTATGGGATACTGTCATTTTAACTTCTTTGTGTTTGTGGCACTATTTTGTGTTTCTGTTATTATGCTTTTCTTTGTTTTCTTTCTGTAGCTTTTTGGGTGTACTCAGTCCTTTCTTTGGTCCTTTGTATTCTCTGTAGGGCTGGTTTGGTGGATATGAATACTTTCAGTGTATTCATGTCATGAAAATATTTCAGTTCCCCTTTGACAGATAGATAGATTTCAATAGATAGTTTTGCTAGATAAAGTATTCAGGGTTGGCATCCATGCTCATTTAGTACTGGGGATACTTTGGTTCAGGTCTTCTAGATTTCATAGTTTACACTGAAAAGTCAGCTGTATTTTTGATGGGTTTTCCTTTGTATGTAACTTGTTTTTCTCTAGCACCTTTCAGTACCCTCTCCTTGTTCAGTACATTTAATGTTTTTACTATGATGTGCTGTGGGGAGTTTCTGTTATGGTCCTGTCTAATTGGTGTTCTATGTGCTTCTTGAATCTCTATAGGTCTATTTTTCCTTAATTTAGGGACATTTTCTTCAAAAATCCTGTTAAAGATCTGTTCAATGCCATTGGCCTAAGACTCTTCTCCTTTCTGTATGCCTATAATTCATAGGTTGGTCTTTTCATTTTGTCCCACATTTCCTGAGTATTTGGTGCCTCTTTTTTTTGAAGCTTACACAGTCTTTTGCTTTTTATTAATTTTATTTTTTTAATTATGTATTTAATAACCACATAATTAAAAGAAGCATTGCATGACAGCAGCATTGACATATTCAATAACAATTTCCAGAGCTAAGATGCATGTGTTTCAAAATTGGCTGTAAATTTTTAGTTTTACAGTTGAATTAATACAGTTATACAATATTGTACTCAGTATAAACCATTTGAGACATAAAATTAAATGAGGTTTTAACCTTTAAAAAAGATCTTCATTTCATTATTAAAATACATAGTTTCATACAGAAAAATTCATTTTTAATGCAATTGACACTAAGAATCTTTATACATCTGATTATTACTAGTCACAGTCGGTTACTTTCTGAGCTCCTTGGTATCTAAGCATGGATATAAAGTCATCAGGTAGATTTCAGTGGTAATGTTTTTCACATCAACTAATTATTAAGGAGAAAGTTTTTATGCTTTGAAGAACTTTTTTAACTAAAAAAATTAATAACCACATGATTAGAAGAAACATTTCATTACAGCTTTAACATATTCAGTACCACATTCCAGAGCAAGGATACATCTCTTTCAAAAGTGGCTGTAAATTTTTAGGTTCACAGTTGAATTAATACAGTCATATAATATTGAACTCAGTATAAACCCTGTAAGATACAAAATTGAATGAATTTTTACCCTTTAAAGAAGATCTCCATTTCAAGATATACTGTTTCCTACATTTTTAAAATATTATTTATTTTTATTTTTATTTTTTAGAAGAAGCCTATCGTTACAGCTTTAACATGCCCAATAACAGTTTCCAGAGCAAAGTCACAGCTTCCCCAAAAGGGGCTATAAAATTTCTAGGTTTGCTGTTGAATTAATACAGTTATACAATAGTGAACTTGGCATAATCCCCACAAGACACAAAATTGAATGAATTTTCAACCCTCAGAAAAGATCTCCATTTCATTCCAAAATATACTGTTTCTTACAGAAAGACTCATTGTTTTTTCTACTAACACTGAGATGTTGGTGCACACGTCTCTAATCTGTATGTATCTGATTATTACTAGTCATAATTGCTTGCACTCAGATCCTTGGCGCCTGTGTATGCCTACAAAGTCATCAGGTAGATTTCAATGGTAATGTTCATCACCTCTACTAATTAACATGACGTAAACTTTTATGTTTCCTCCTCAAATATAATACATTTTTCTAAATTTGATTTTTTTCTGTGTGTGTATATCACACAGAACATCCCAAGCTGTCTTATTCAACTCTACACCCACTTCCCAGATGGCACCCTCCCATAGCCTCTCTCCCCCCTCTAGAGCCTTTAAACTCTGTTATCCCTGCTACTGTCTGCTGTGTTGTTGGCACCCCCAACCATTCTCCACTACTTGTCTATCTGGTGAATCTAGTCAGCCTATCTAGAGGTCTTTGTTTTAGGAAGGTCAGCTCTTCTTCACCTAGCAGCAATCAGTTGTCTATATTACTTTAGATAAGAATGGGGTTTGCTGTTTATCTTCCCAGTTCTATGCTGGGTTACTATCTGGGAGTCCCTTTTTTCACCCTGGCCAACAACTCTAAAGAAGGCATCTCTTATCTGGTATGGTTGCTTTTAAAGTAGCCTTTAGCTATACATATGGACTCTTAAAAAATTATATTGGCTCCTTTAATCTTTGATTATACTTTCCTTTTGTGTATTTAAGGCCATACAGTTGGCCCAGATAAACCAATTTATTTTTACTCTTAAGGTCTTTTGAGGATCTGTTCCTCAGGGGTCACATGGGCTTGAGAGGAGCCCCTGGCTCCTTTCTTTTACCAGTTCTGCCTAAGTGAAGATAAGTCAAAGGTCCTGCTCAACCATGGCTGGTTTCCCTTGGAAGCACGGAGAAAATGTTTCCTCTGTGTTGACCCTCCTCTTTGTAGACTGGACACTGGTTCAAGTCCATCTCATGGGGTCTCCTTGGCTTCCTTGATCAAGAGTACAGGTGACCCACCACAATTACAGGACATTTTGGAGAGATGCTTATAGTCCCCTGGAACTAGTTGACCTAGGAGGGCAAGGAGCAAAAATTGTCCTTTATGTCCCTCTGACCAAATTAGTATGGGCCTCAAAGTCTGTCTTTTAAACATCCAAGAAGGTTAGTTCCACAAGTCTGGTACTTTTAATTACTGTGTATCATGTAGATAAATCTTGGGCAAAGACCAATTATTCTCAGATAAATCTTACCTAGACATATATTTCTTGATCTGCCATGTGTAATTCATCAGTAGGTTGTTGGAGTAATATGTTTCCCTCTGGTTTTTAAAACTAGCTAGCCATTATTTATCTCTTGCGTTGTCTCACACCTCCATCATGGTTTCCCCAATTAAGGTGCCCCCATTTTCCCCCTTTCCCCCTTAACAACACCCTTCTCCTACGGTCCTACCTCTCTTGAGCTCCTTCTTTCCGTTTATGTGGAGTCTTTCCCTCCCCTCGTGGGCTGTTGGCCACCGGTCCATGAGGACAAAGGGAGCAGAAGTGATGAATGGAGTCAGGACAGCCAGTGAGCACTGATGGAAGAAAGCCCTTCCAGGGAGGCAGATTCAGTGATACAGCTCCATACTCAGTGAAACAGCTCCAGATTCAGTGAAGTAGCTCCAGACTCAGCGAAATAGCTCCAGATTCAGTGAAATAGCTCTGTTTATTCAGTGGGGGTCAGGGAAAATATAGTGTGAAGGCAGCAGCCAAAGCTTCAGCTGATAGGTGCTCATAGTATGCTTTATATGTGGTAGTGGGATCCTATCATCCGACGATGGGGAAATGCCTAATTATCATATAGAAAAAACCTAGGGGTAGTTTTATTGCAGGTAACTATGCCAAAGCTCATGTTTCAAATGAGGCCAAGCATCAGTGCTTGGTGGCACTTTCCAGGTAAGTCAGGCAGGAAGCCCCTGCTGAGAAAGGAGCCAACCTTAACAGCAGGGTTCTCCAACACCTTTATCCCCTAGGTTCCTTGTATACCCTTCCCTCCCTCTACCTTAAACTAACCCAATTTTTATCCATATCTCCCTTGTTAAGGCCTGTTTCTTACTGTTCTCTTTCAGGTTCTTTCTTTTCCTTTACCTTCCTGGTTCCTTTCCATTATCCTGGTTTGTGTAGTTATGTCTGGATACATACTCACTTATCAGGATTTGGTTCTAGGGTCAACATATGAGGTAGAACGTATGTTGATTTTTTTTCTGAGTCTATGTTACTTCACTTAGTATAACAGTTTCTAGTTCCATCCATTTACTTGCAAATTTCATGATTTCAAGCTATTGTGAAAAGAGCAGCAACAAACATGGATGTACAAGTGTCTCTGCAATAGGATGAGTTCTTTGGTTATATGCCAAGGAGTGGTATAACTGGGTCAAATGGTAGGTTCATTTGTAGTTTTTTAAGAGTTCTCCACACTGCTTTCCATAGGGGCTGAACCAGTTTGCAGCCCCACCAGCAGTGGATGAGTGTTCCCTTTCCCCACATCCTCTCCAACATTTGGTATCATTTGTTTTCTTGATCTTAGCCAGTCTGACTGGGGTAAGATGAACTCTTAAAGTGGCTTTAATTTGAATTTCCCTAATTATTAGTGATGTTAAACCTTTTTAAGATACTTGACAGACATTTTTACTTCTTCTTTTGAGAACTCTCTGTTCAGCTCCTTATCCCATCTTTTAATTGGGTTACTTCTTGTCTTGATTCTGTTTTTTGAGTTTGTTATATATTCTAGACATTAAACCACTTTCAGATGTGTCCCTCATGAAGATTTTCTCCCATTCTGTGGGATTTCTCTTCACTTCCCTGGTTGCCTTCTTTGATGTACAGAAGCTTTTTAGTTTAATGAGGTCCCATTTGTTGATTCTTGACCTTGTTTTATGAGCAATTGATATCTGGTTTAGAAAATCCTTTCTTACACCTATATCTTTTAGGTTTTTATCAATGTTTTCTTCTAACATTTTCAGAGTTTTGGGCTTTACATTGAGGTCTTTGATCCATTTGGAATTAATTTTCATGCAAGGTGAAAGATATGGGTTTACTTTCATTCTTCTACAGGTGGAGATCCAGTTTTGCCAGCACCATTTGTTGAAAATGCTGTCTTTCCTCCAGTTAATGTTTTTGGCACCTTTGTCAAATATCAGGTGGCTGAAACTGCATGTATTCATATTTGGGTCTTCAATATCATTCCATTGGTCTATGGGTCTATTTTTGTGCCAGTACCATGTTGTTTTTATGATTATAACTCTGTAATGCAGCTTAAAATCTGGTATAGCAATCCCCCCAGTATTGCTCTTAGTCTTCATGGTTGCTTTGGCTATCCGAGGACTTTTGTGCTTCCATGTGAATCTTAGGATGTTTTTTTTCCAATTCTGTGAAAAGTGTCATGGGGATTTTGATTGGCATTGCATTGAATCTATAAATGGATTTTGTCAGGTGGTCATTTTCACATTATTTCTTCAAATCCATGATTATGGGAGGTCCTTCCATCTTTTGATGTCTTCCTCAATCTCTTTCTTTAAAGATTTAAAATTTTCACTCTAGAGCTCTTTAATGTCTTTGGTCAGGTGTATTCTGAGATATTTTATTATTTTTTTGCAGCTATTGTGAAGGGGAGTGTTTCCATGTCCTCTTTCTCTGATTGCTTGTTATTGGTATATAGAAAGGCTATAGACTTTTGCAGGTTAATTTTGTAACCTGCCACTTTGCTGAAAAGTGTTAATAATTTCTAGGAGTTTTCTGGTGGAATTTTTGGCACCTCTTAGATATACTATCATATCATCTGCAAAAAGGGTTAATTTGACCTCTTCTTTTCAAATTTTTACTCATTTTAATTTCCTGCTATTGTCTGCTATTGTTCTGCTATTGCTCTTACAAGGTTTTCAAGCACTGCGTTAAAGAGAAGTAGAGATAGTGGACAGCCTTGTCTGGTTCCTGATTTGAATGAGAATGCTTTCAATTTTTCTCCATTTAGAATGATGTTGGCTGTGGGTTTGTTATATATGGCTTTAATTATGTTGAGGTATGTTCCCCCCAGTCCCTCTAGGACTTTGAACATAAATGTATGTTGAAGTTTGTCAAAGGCCTTTTCTGCATCTATTGAGATAACCATGTGGTTCTTGTCTTTGAGCCCATTTATATGATTTATGACATTTATTGACTTATGTATATTGAACCATCTCTGCCTCTCTGGGATAAATCCAACTTGATCATTGTGGATGATTTTTTTGATAAGAGTCTGTATGTGGTTTGTTAGTATCTTGTTGAAAATTTTTGCACTTATATTCATTAAAAAAATGGGTTTACAGTTTTCTTTTTTGGTTGTATCTTTACCTGGCTTTGGTATTAAAGTCGTACTGGTTTCATAGAAGGAATTTGGAAGTTCTCCCTCCATTTCTATCTTTTTGAATAAATTAAGTAGTATTGCATATAAATCTTCTGTAAATTTCTGATAGAATTCTGCTGTGAATCCATCTGATCCTGGGCTTTTTTTAGTCAGGATGTTTGGTATTACTGTTTCAGTTTCTTTTTGTGTTATGGGTCTGTTTAAATTGTTAATCTTGTTTTGTTTTAGTTTTGGTAGTTCCCATGCCATTAGATATCTGTCCATTTCTTTTAGGTTTTCAAATTTAGTAGCATATAGATTTTGAAAGTATTCCCTTATAATATTCTGTATTTTTCTGGTATCTGTTGCAATGTTTCCCTTTCACATCTGATTTTATTGATTTAGAGGTGCTCTTTCTTTCTTTTGGTTAACTGGGCTAGCGGTTTGTCAATCCTGTTTATCATTTCAAAAACCAGCTCTTGGATTTGATGATTCTTTGTATTGTTTTCTTTGTTTCGATTTCATTAATTTCTGCTCAATTTTTGTTATATCTTCTTGTCTGCTGGGTTTGGGTTTCATTTGCTTTTGCTTTTCAAGTGTCTCAAGTTGCAATGTTAAGTCATTTATTTGTGTTCTTTCTGGATTTTTGATGTAGGCACTTCGAACTATAAACTTCCCTCTAAGGAAAGCTTTCAATGTGTCCCAGAGTTTTGTTGCACTGTATTTTCCTTTGCATTTAATTCCAGGAATACTTTTATTTCTTTCTTAATTTCTCTTTTGACCCATTCATCATTCAGGAGTGTGTTGTTTAATCTCCATGAGTTCATTTTTTGACTAGGGCTTCTTCTGGTGTTGATTGTAAGGTTTGTTGCATTGTGGTCTGATAGAATGCATGGAATTATTTCAATCTTTTTGTATTTGTTGAGGTTTGTTTTGTGCCCCAGAATATGGTCAATTTTGGAGAAGGTTCCATGGGGCTGAGTAGAAGGTATGTCCTTTGGTGCTTGGGTGGCATACTTGGTAGACATCTGTTAGGTCCATTTGATATATGGTATTGTTTAATTCAGATGTCTCTCTGTTAACTCAGCCCTGTTAGCCTATCTAATGGAGACAGTGGGACATTGAAGTCCTCTAGTATTAATGAGTTGGGATTAATCTTGGTTTTAAAGTCCTGTAGTTTGTTGAATATATGTTCATGATTGTAATATCTTCTTAGTTTATTGTTCCTTTGATCAGAATGAAGTGACCCTCTTTTTCTCTTCTGATTAGTTTTAGTTTAAAGTCTATTTTGTCAGATATTAGAATTGCAGCACCTGCTTTTTTCTTAGTAACATTTGCTTTGTATATTGTTTTCCATCCTTTCACCTTAAGATAGTGTCTGTCCTTAAAAGTGAGATGAGTTTCTTGCAGACAACAAAAAGATGGGTTTGGTTTCTTAATCCATTCACCTAGTTTGTGTCTTTTGACTCCGGAGTTCAGTCTGCTAATATTTAAAGTTATTAATGAAAGATGAGTATTGAATCCTGCCATTTTTATTTCTGTTTACATTCTTGATATAGCTGTACTTTTCCACAGTTATACCTTCATTGAATTTCTTTCCGCAACCCCTTGGATATAGTCATTCCTTTCTTCAGCTCTTTGTATTGCTT